>NC_091153.1:13863260-13913260 GCF_040958095.1 Procambarus clarkii
TGAGGGTTTGAACCTATGAGGACTATGTTCAGAAAATCAGGATTCTTGCTGGTTGGCAAGTAAGTGTTTATGTGGCCTTATTAACCCTCCGGAGGTAGACAACCTGTCTGAGTCTTGAACAACACCATCGTCATAGCTACGTCTATGAGACAACGTCACCAGCGTTTAGTGTTGCGGTGATGTCCTTGTTCATTGTTTACTTGGGAGTAGCTCTAAACATAATTCGTTTTATGTTCAATTTGTGTTTTTAAGAACCTCCATTTAAGTTTTTTATATTTTTGTGTTATACTTGCAATTGTTATGACTATGCCAGGCACATCTGACAAAACACTAAAGCTCAAGTACAGAGGAGGCATTAGAAGTTTACCTCACGCAAACTTCGGAATTATTATCTTATGTAAACTTTGTAATTATTATCTCATGTAATTATTGGTATTATTATTTCACGGAAACAGCTAATAAATTATGTTTTCTCTTCCTTGGGAACAAAATCAAGTGCAAGAAAGTCTGCTCTGTGATCACTCACTACTCGACAGAGTAAACATTCTATACATAAAACATATATATACCAGGATGAAAATATATATCATGCAATTATGTCCAGACCATCTCACTTGGTCTGGACATAACGTGACAGTTTATAACCAGATTCAAGTATCTGGGTATAAACTTGGTCGATGTTACACATCGAAATCGCCACAGCACCGCAACCAGGATCATCAAGAAACTGACAACATTATTTGGAGGACCTATGGCGATTCCTCGACCATGAAATGGCTTCTTAAGTAAACCTTGCTGGAATCAACCACACTGAGGACCAAATCACTCTTTTGAATCTGAGTATAAACTGTCACGTTATGTCCAGACCAAGTAAGATGGCCCGGAAAGTTGAGTTGGAGATCATATTGGACGACATATTCGACCTCGAGACGCAAAAGAAGGTTACCACTACAGACACCTCTTAAGCGGAACTTATTGCAGAAGGAGGAAAGAATCGAGGTAACTACAGAAGCACCATACTGTTCCCTGAGCTTAAAGCGGCAGCTAAGAGCCTTCGTGAGAATAAGAAGATAGTCGTCAGGAGAGGTAACAAGCCGCCAATATGTGTTATTCTTAAAAATGATGAATATCTGGCAAAAATGAACCTCATACGCGCCGACCAAACTAAATTCCAAAGGGTAACTAAGAATACTACAGCCGAATTGAAAACGAAGGTAAATAATTTGATCGAAACTGTGAACGCCAAGAAAACCGGACTGCACCTCCCAAAGGTTATTAGGGATAAAAACCTGGTTACGCATATGGGAATGTCAAGACCCTAAGCCTGGAATCCACTTCGGCCAACCCTTGAAATTTTTCAACCCTTTTACCATTATAATTCTCATATTTACATTTTAAGGATGTAAAATCAACCCAGGAAACCAAGATCTTGAATTTTTCCAAGTTCACATGCAGGAGATATGTAGATGACACTTTTTTGTTATTTAAGGACCAATGTCATATTGAGAAATTTAGAGAGTTTCTTAATGCACAACATACGTTTCACTGCAAAGTGTGAAGTGGATAATTCATTGTCGTTTCTTGATGTAAATGTGAATAACCTTAATGGGTTCAACACTAATGTTTTTAGAAAACCAACTTTTACTGGTTTTAGGTTTAAATTTTAATTGTTTTGTTCCTGATATTTTTTAAGAAAAGTGCTATTAATACTTTACTGAATAGGGCCTTCGTTTTATGTTCAAATTGGAATAACTTTGATCAAGAAATTAATTTTCTTGTGATTTTTTTTTCAAATAATGGTTATCCTTTGCATATGGTTTTTACCTTTGTAAGGAATTTCTTAAATAAGAAGTTTCACCCATCGTGTAGGATTACTACAGTAGAAAGGGATATTAAATATATTAAATTACCATTTTATGGCACTATTAGTTTTTCTGTAAGGAGTCGATTGAGGAAACTGTTACAAAATTGTTATCCTCAAGTAGACTTTAAATTTATTTTTGTCATCACAAATACCATAGGCTCTTATTTTAAATTTAAAGATAAAGTGCCTACCCCCTTGTGGTCTAATGTCGTATATATGTATAATTGTTCCAGCTGTAATGCTGGATACATCGGGAGTTCCATTCGGAAGTTTAAGATTAGGATACTTGAGCAACGGGGAGTATCTTTTAGGACTGGATTACCATTATCTAAACCAGCATTTTCGGAAATTAGAAACCATTGTTATGAGTTTAATCATTCTCTGCTGAAATATGATTTTAAAATTCTGGACACTTGTATGAATGGTCAGTCAGATTTGAGAGTAATGAAATCCTTATATATAAAGGAGCTGCGGCCTCTGTTAAATAGCAACCTTTCGGCTGTTCAATTGTACACTGTATAGTGCACAAAAGGCCCTGTAATTTGATTCATAGTTCATACTGGCATTTTAATTTTATTATAATTTTGTTTAGTTTACCATGTCTTTGCCTTTTCTTACTTATTTCAAATTTTGACATTGTACATTATTATAATCTGTTTATTTAAGCTATATAATATATTTTTTGGTATTTAGTTTTGTTTAATATTTGAGTTTTAATGAGATTTTGGTTAGTACTTTATAATTGTCGTCTATTTTGTTTGCATTTTACATACATTTTTTGTAGATGTGGCGTCATTATATTAATACTTGTAATAGCGTTTAGTACCATTGTATTATTATTTGTAATAGCGTTGTTGTGGCGGGCGTTGCTGAACCACAGCAACGCGTGGCCGGGTATTGCTAGTATATATATATATAAATGGGAAAAGCTCATTTGTGCATAACCGCAGATCTCCGAAAGCTCTTCATTGATTGCTTTTAAATTTTGACTCAACGTTCCATTCGCATCCGAGCAGGTTTTTATATATATACATACTATATAGATGTCACGTCTGTGATGATAAAAACCATAGATTTTTTTGAAAAACTCAGTTTTTCATGTGAGGGAAATATCCAAAACCTCTTTACCGATTACTTTGAAATTTTGACACAACGTTGCATTCAAATAGGCGCGTCTTTTTACCTATATACTATATACATGTCTCACTTGTGACAGGAAAAAACATTTTCTTTTTTAAACAGCGCCATCTGTTGGACGTAAGAGCAACACACGCTGTAATCTCCAAAAGTTCTTCATCGATTGCGTTGAAATTTTGACACAACTTTGCATTCGAGTAGGCGCATATTTTTATATACCTACAATATAGATACCACCCTTCTGACAGGTAAAAACAAGCGTTTTTGAAAAACAGCTCCATCTGTTAACCTAACCTAACCTATCTTTATAGGTTAGGTTAGGTAGTCAAAAAACAATTATTTCATAAAAACTTGGCTTATTAGGCAAATCAGGCCTTGTATAGTAGGCTGAGAAGTGCGTTCTGGCTACTAGGTACGACATATATATATAAATATATATATATATATATATATATATATATATATATATATATATATATATATATATATATATATATATATGTCGTATCTAGTAGCCAGAACGCACTTCTCAGCCTACTATGCAAGGCCCGATTTGCCTAATAAGCCAAGTTTTCATGAAATAATGGTTTTTCGACTACCTAACCTACCTAACCTAACCTAATTTTTTCTGCTACCTAACCTAACCTAACCTATAAAGATAGGTTAGGTTAGGTTAGGTAGGGTTGGTTAGGTTCGGTCATATATCTACGTTAATTTCAACTCCAATAAAAAAAAATTGACCTCATACATAATGAAATGGGAAGCTTTATCATTTCATAAGAAAAAATTTAGAGAAAATATATTAATTCAGGAAAACTTGGCTTATTAGGCAAATCGGGCCATGCATAGTAGGCTGAGAAGTGCGTTCTGGCTACTAGGTACGACATATATATATATATATATATATATATATATATATATATATATATATATATATATATATATATATATATATTGTGACGGGAAGGTGTTAGAGAAAATGTTCGGCAGTCCTCCAATGGCAGGTGTCAATGCCTGATCACACTTACAAAAAAAAAGATAGACTGCTTGCCTGTTGTCTGTGGTAAGTTTGAGGGAGGAACATGTAAAACACAAAGTATGAACAATGAAACTTTAATATATTTACTTTAAACATAAATGAAAATAAAGACAAGTCTCGGGTAAATGACTGGTGCAATAAAATGACAAAGATCTATGCAAAAACACAATAGATTAAATAATATAATGGAGAAATGGTGCTGAGAATATTGGCTTTGGCTGAGACCTCTTTTAGTATACGAAAGCCAGAAAGCTTAGTATGCCAGAGAGAGAGAGAGATGTCAACTCTAAGAGCACAAAGAATATTCTGAAGCTGATAGCTAGTCAGGCTCAGACGTCGACTCATGTAGATGGCACTGAGGTGCAGTGTGCAGGTGCGCGGTCGGCGAGTCACCAATCAGGAGCAGGCAGGCTGGGATGGGTAGTTTGCTGGTTGACGACGAGCTGGCATGGAGGGTGTTTGGAGTAGGGGGGATCTTGGGCACGTTTTGCCTCCTGGTCAAAACGTTTTGTGCTACCGGTGACGTATCTTGAATGTAGCATCTTGTATTTGTAGAATTGACGTAACTTTAAGTAGGGAAGAGCAGGCTCAATCTCTCTTAAAAGAGATTATCGTCACAACTCTCCCCCAAAGCCTGCGGTTCCGGGTGAAGTTATGTCTTCAGGAGGTAGAGTGTTAGGTGGAGCAGCCTCTACCTCATAGACTCTGGAGAGGGAGTCTGCTATGATGTTGTCAGACCCCTTGATGTAGAGATCTCCAGGTAGAAATTCTTCAGATATCAAACCCATCGTAGAAGCCGTCGATTGTTGAATTGGGCTTGCTGCAGGAAGTGTAGGGGATTGTGGTCCGAGTAGATGGTGGTAGACCGAGCACTTTTCAGGGATGGTTCGAACTGCTGCATGTTCAGGACGATGAGTAGCTCATCGTAGTAGTAGGAGTAGTAGTAGTCGGTACTACTGGCGTCGACATGGGGGATGAAAGGCTTCGTGATATCTGGCGAGGCGAGAATAGAATTAGAACATGGTAAAGGAGCATTATTATAGTGCTGTAAATTGGGATGAAGATCAGGTAGGATTTCCGATTTGGAAAGCACCGACTCAATGTTAATGCTTTCGGGAGAAGCAGGGAAGGTTTCACTGTGGAGGTATGGATCTTTAACTGTCGAGACTGATACCAACATAGTTGGGGGAATACCTTGATACTGCTTCAGGAGGTTCACGTGGCACAGCTGGGTCTTCCGCCGCCTATCTGGAGTCTCAAGAACGTAGCTGTTGTTGTTTCTGCACTCCTTAATGCGGTAGGGTCCTGAAAACTTGTTTCGCAATGGAGAACCTGGGATAGGAAAATATGCCAACACGAAGTCTCTTGGTTTAAATTTCCTTAATTTGCTGCTTTGGTCAAAATGAGTCTTCATCCTCTCCTGGGCTTTCAATAGGTTGTCATTAGCAAATTTACGTACTCTCTCTAGAATGTGTTTCAAGTTTTGAAGAAACTGGGGCACATTCTGAGAGTCACTGAAGGGGGCATGACGTAGAGAGTCCTTGAAAGCTTTGAGAGGAGTACGGCACTTACGTCTGTAGAGCATCTCATAAGGAGATACTCCTAGAGACTCATTGGAGAGACTTCTGAAAATGACATAATGAGATCAAGTTGTTTATCCCAGTCCTTCAAGGTGTCACTGCAGAACTTCTTTAGGAGTGCTTTAATAGTCTGATGACTACGTTCAAGAGAACCCTGTGAAGCAGGATAATAGGGGCTGGACAGTACCTGTGTGATGTTGAACTCCTCCAGTGTCTTCTTGAAGAGATCACTGGTGAAGTTGGTGCCGCAGTCGCTTTGAACCTATCTTGGAAATCCATACTGGGTGAAGATCTTCAATAGGTGTTTCACCACAGTAGCAGCCGTAATGTTCTTTACTGGAACTGCTATGGGAAACCTGGTGGTAGGACACATGATAGTTAATATATATGCGTTGCCAGAACTGGTCTGGGGTAAAGGAACAACACAGTCTATGATGAGTCTGTAGAAAGGTTCCGCAGGTACCTGGATGGGTTTTAGTGGAGCTTGGGGAATAGAGATGTTAGGTTTACCTTCCATCTGACATATGACACTGTTGTACGTATTTTTTAACGTCTTTTGCCATATATGGCCAGTAGTAGTCTTGTCAGATTCCGTGGTAGGTTTTGTTGAAACCATAGTGAGAAGGAGCTCAGTGGGCCAGGTGTAGAATATCGGGCCGGATGCTGGTGGGAATCACTAGTTGTTCGACATTGGCCCAATCGTCATCCTCCTTCAGCTTGCTGGGTCTGTATCTGCGGTAGAGCAACTCATTCTCTAGGAAGAACCCAGGGATACTGTCAGGTTGAGTCTCAGCCTGGAAGAATAATGGTGTTAATGATTGATCTTCCCTCTGTAACTTACGGAACTCCAACTTGGTAAGATATGGAGGTAGATTCTGAGGGTCTTGAGGGACAGTGGTAGCAGTAGAGTCAGCTGGTTGTGGTCTTGCAGCCTGTGCACGGGTGGTCACCAAAACCGGACGAGAAACTTTATCACTTTCTTGAACCTCTGCTGGAACATATTCAAAGATGGGATTATCCATTACAGAAGTACACACCTGGGGTTTGTCCGTGATGATCAGGTTCGGCGGTTGCAGATTTTCTGCCAAGTCGTTGCCAGGAGAAGTTGCACTCCAGGCACGGGAAAAGGCTTTTCCCTGATGGCGACTTGGACTTCACCGGTCACGAAGGGACAATCCAGGTGGACTCTGGCGAGTGGATATGGAGTGGTAGCAGTGAGGTCAGTGATAAGGACGGTTTCCCCGGTGTAAGTGACGTTAGGCACAGCCGATTTCAAGATAATGGACTGAAGAGCCGCTGTGTCCCTCAAGATCTTCAATTTGAAACGTCCCTCCGAATCTGTACCGTTGGTAGAGACAGTTCCAGGATACAGGTGTTTACTGAAGAGAGAAAGATCATTAACAGGAACACCAACATTCATCACAGGCTTACCGGACTTAGGAGGAGTCTGTTTGGGTTTAGTAGATTCATTGCTATTGCATTGAGCCTTCACACATCTATCTATGGTATGTCCATAGAGTTTGTAATACTTACAATACAATTGGGAGCTCGCTTCCTCTGTACTCACTTTATCGTAACTGTACCAAGACTTCTTACTGAGAGGTGGTGATGGTGTCAGCCGGTGGATGAGGCTGTAGGTGTCAGCCAACTTCGCACACTTGATGTAGTCGATTTCTTCTTTATCTGCTAGATATAAACGGACGGAAGGGGGAACACGTCTCAAGAATTCCTCAACTAGCATGAGGTTGACGAGTTCTGCAAATGTAGAGACATGTGCTGCTTCCAGCCATTTCATGAAATATCTTTTCTTGGTATTGGCAAATTCTATAAAGGTGGTGGTACTTGCCTTTAGATGGTCACGGAATTTTCGTCTGTAGCTTTCGGTGGAGAGAAGGTAGGCGTCCAAAACTGCTTGTTTCAGGGTCTGGTAGTCATTCTCAGACGCTAAGGTACTGAGAGTAACTGCAGCTCTACCTGTAAGATGCACTCTGAGAAGGGTAGACCATTGATCTGCAGGCCAGCTAAGTTTATTAGCTAGGGTCCCAAACGTGGTAAAAAAGACATTAATCTCTGTCTCAACGAATGGAGGCATTAACTTACTTGCATGGGAGACATTGAAACTTACTGGAAGACTAGCGGTAGCTTGTTGGCGCTGAGTGTGGTGTGAAGTCTCCAGCGTGAGTTCTCGTTGACGACATTCTATAGCCATATCCGCTTGCTTTTTATCATGCTCGCGTTGCATCTCTAGGTGACGATGTTTTGCTTCAAGCTGTACTTGCTCACGCTCACGGAGTATTGTAGTCTCACGTTCCTTGAGAGCCACCTCTCGTTCTTGTTCCTCTTTCCTTAGGGCCGCCTCTCTTTCTCTTAGGGCCGCCTCTCTTTCTTGCTCTTCTTTCCTTATTGCAGCTTCTCTTTCCCTTATTGCAGCTTCTTCTTTCTTCATTTGTAGAGCTGCTTGCTGTTGCTCCCTTTCGAGCTTGGCGAGTTCAAGTTTGATTTTCATAGTTGCCAAGTCATGTTTATCTGCAATAGAATAAGTTTCGTGAGTTTCAGAGTCAATTGTCCCTTCATCAAAGAGGTGATTCATGATTAAGTTATGTAATTCATTTTTGTTGGCTCCATGGGGAACATCTAGTTGATACTCGTGTGCAAGAGTTTGTAATTCAGTCCTCTTGGCACGACATAATGTCCCTATTTCACCAGCTGGATCGTTACGGAAAGCTTGGAGACGAAACATGGTGAAAGATAGCAAATAAATGTACACGAATATAGTTGTGATATGGTAAATGTCAGAAACAGGATAACGTAGCAACTGGTAACTATCCTGTGGAATTTTAATCTCTAACAATTAACATTAATTATAGGATGGTAAATGATTAGTCAATCAAAATCGCAGGAAATCTTGTACCCGGTACTCAATGTAAGAGAATAAGGGCAAGAAAATCCTACTAAATAAGTGAAACTGAGTTTCTAAAACAAATGAAACATTTAATTGCTCCAAAAGTGAATTAGGTAGTCCAAGAATGTAGGCATACCTTGCTGAGTCTCTATAGGACATAAGCAATGGTTTCCCACTAAATGAATATGATTCTTACAGAATTAGCGAACTTTGTGCTCTGTAAAAAGAAAGCTAATTCCCTACTTAAGTAAATATCATCATCTCTGACCGACGTGTAGGGGTGCGAGGTGTCAACTGGTGACGAGAACTGCTGCTGAGGTCCCAACTCAGCAACGTAGTCCGTGCTAGAGGAACTATGGCCCTCTTATCCTCCTTCGGTCGGATTGCAGAAGATAGGGTGCTTTGACCCGAAGACAAACCAAAGTACCAAGGTACCACAATGATGATCTGCCGATAATGTGAGAAATATCCTAGGGACAAAAGGTGGTAAACACGAGTAATAACACGGAGGGAGAGATGACCAATTAAGAGAATGACTGAGGCCTACAGTCACCACGTAATCCAAAGTTATCCCACACTCACCATATGCTACTCTCGGAATGCACAATACACACAGCACCATATAAATATAAAAATTAATGATAATATTGAAAAGCAACTTTAGCAAAGCTAAGTACGCTTACCACAAATTGACGTTCTGGTACTAGTACCTGAGTGAAGCTCCGTGGACAGGCCCCCATTAAATGTAACGGGAAAGTGTTGGAGTGTAGATGTTCGGCAGTCCTCCAATGGCAGGTGTCAATGCCTGGTCACACTTACAAAAAAAAGATAGACTGCTTGCCTGTTGTCTGTGGTAAGTTAGAGGGAGGAACACGTAAAACACAAAGTATGAACAATGAAACTTTAATATATTTACTTTAAATATAAATGAAAATAAAGTGTGACGATAATCTCTTTCAAGAGAGATTGAGCCTGCTCTTGCCTACTTAAAGTTACGTCAAGTTAACAAGTATAAGATGCTACATTCAAGATACGTCACCGGTAGCACAAAACGTTTTGACCAGGAGGCAAAACGTACCCAAGAACCCCCCTACTCCAAACACCCTCCACGCCGGCTCATCGTCAACCAGCAAACTACCCATCCCAGCCTGCCTGCTCCTGATTGGTGACTCGCCGACCGCGCACCTGCACCCTGCACCTCAGCGCCATCTACATGTGTCGACGTCTGAGCCTGATCAGCCATCAACTTCAAGAATATTCTTTGTGCTCCTAGAGTTAACATCTCTCTCTGGCATACTAAGTTCTCTGGCTTTCGTATACTAAGGGAGGTCTCAGCTAAAGCCGATATTTTCTTATTAGCTGATAAAGCCGATATTCTCTGGCTTATTAGGCAAATCAGGCCTTGCATAGTAGGCTGAGAAGTGCGTTCTGGCTACTAGGTATGACATATATATATATATATGTCATATATATATATATATGTCATATATATGTCATACCTAGTAGCCAGAACGCACTTCTCGGCCTACTATGCAGGGCCTGATTGGCCTAATAGGCCGAGTGAATTTTTTTGTTTCAATAAATTGTTTCCAGTTAGTTTTTTTGAAGTATTATTATTATTATATTATATTAAGACGATAATTTATTGACTTAGTTGTGTTAGTTTAGGTTAGGTTAGGTAGAGTTGATTAGGTTCGGTCATATATCTTCGTTAGTTTTAAGTCAAACTTAAACAAATTAACTTATACATAATGAAATGGACAGATTTAGCATTTCACAAGAAAAAATTGAAAAATATATACTTCCAGGAAAACTTGGCTTATTAGGCAAATTGGGTCTTGCATAGTAGGTCAAGTACGACGTTCTGGCTACTTGGTACATATATATATATATATATATATATATATATATATATATATATATATATATATATATATATATATATATATATATATTTTTTTTTTTTATAGGGAAGGGAGTACCACCTCTGGCTGGAAGAAGGGGGACCCATAGCCTCGGAGGAAACCACACATAACGCATTGGAGGGAATGTAGGTCCCCTCCAATACAGTTTCTGTGTGTTTTCTCCTACCACCCCCTTCCCTTTTTTTTTTTTTTTTTTTCCTTTATTGTGTATTTAACGGTTACAAAACATACAAGACAACTGCCTAAAGGTTATGGATCTCTTGAAGCTCCTCCGCTTCTGGACAGGAACCGAGGACGCAGCAAGCATTTCCCCTCTGGATCGCCACACTGAGACGCTGAAATAAAAAACTGGAAGCCCTTGGGTCTCTGGTGACGTCAATGAGCTTGGAACCCAATTCCTTGAGAAATCCCAAGGCACTCTTGTCCCAGGGGCCATGCGTCTCAGACGCTATGGGAACAAAGAGGTATTGACCTTCCAGTCGCCTGTACTTGAGTGATTTTGCTGTTTCCCTGTGGTTATATATATATATATATATAATGTGTGTGTGTGTGTGTTTACTAGTTGTATTTTTTGCGGGGGTTGAGCTTTGCTCTTTCGGCCCGCCTCTCAACTGTCAATCAACTGTTTTACTAACTACTTTTTTTTTCCACACCACACACACACACACACCCCAGGAAGCAGCCCGTGACAGCTGACTAACTCCCAGGTACCTATTTACTGCTAGGTAACAGGGGCACTTAGGGTGAAAGAAACTTTGCCCATTTGTTTCTGCCTCGTGCGGGAATCGAACCCGCGCCACAGAATTACGAGTCCTGCGCGCTATTCACCAGGATAGGAGGCCCCCTAGTGTACTCACCTATTTGTACTCACCTATTTGTGCTTGCGGGGGTTGAGCTTTGGCTCTTTGGTCCCGCCTCTCAACTGTCAATCAACTGGTGTACAGATTCCTGAGCCTACTGGGCTCTATCATATCTACATTTAAAACTGTGTATGGAGTCAGCCTCCACCACATCACTGCCTAATGCATTCCATCCGTTAATTACTCTGACACTAAAAAAGTTCCTTCTAACGTCTCTGTGGCTCATGTGAGTACTCAGTTTCCACCTGTGTCCCCTTGTTCGCGTCCCACCAGTGTTGAATAGTTTATCCTTGTTTACCCGGTCGATTCCTCTGAGGATTTTGTAGGTTGTGATCATGTCTCCCCTTACTCTTCTGTCTTCCAGTGTCGTAAGGTGCATTTCCCGCAGCCTTTCCTCGTAACTCATGCCTCTTAGTTCTGGGACTAGTCTAGTGGCATACCTTTGGAGTTTTTCCAGCTTCGTCTTGTGCTTGACAAGGTACGGGCTCCATGCTGGGGCCTCATACTCCAGGATTGGTCTTACATATGTGGTGTACAAGATTCTGAATGATTCCTTACACAGGTTCCTGAACGCCGTTCTGATGTTAGCCAGCCTCGCATATGCCGCAGACGTTATTCTTTTTATGTGGGCTTCAGGAGACAGGTTTGGTGTGATATCAACTCCTAGATCTTTCTCTCTGTTCGTTTCATTAAGTACTTCATCTCCTATTCTGTATCCTGTGTTTGGCCTCCTATTTCCACCACCTAGTTTCATTACTTTGCATTTACTCGGGTTGAACTTCAACAGCCATTTGTTGGACCATTCACTCAGTCTGTCTAGGTCATCTTGTAGCCTCCTACTATCGTCCTCAGTTTCAATCCTCCTCATAATTTTTGCATCATCGGCAAACATTGAGAGAAACGATTCTATACCCTCTGGAAGATCATTTACATATATCAGAAACAGTATAGGTCCAAGGACTGACCCCTGCGGTACTCCACTCGTAACGTCTCGCCAATCTGAGACCTCACCCCTCACACTGACTCGTTGAGTGTGTGTGTGTGTGTGTGTGTGTGTTTCATTGTATATATATGCACATTCTGTGTTGATTATTTTCTTGTTTAGTGCTTCTATTCCTCTGATTCGTGCTCTCGCATCTTGGTTTAATGGGAAGATGATTTCTTCAAAAATCATCTTTCTTCTAGATAAACTAAAAGAATAATTAACTGTATAATGTATTACACTAATTATAAATTTACACAACGTTTAAACCTTCATGGTATATCCAGTACGGTAACCACTTGACCATGACAGTCTATACACAAATGTTTGAAGTCGAAGACGAATGTGTCAGACCCAGATGTGGTTAGTCAGATGCTGTTACAGTGAGGCTGAACCACAAGGTGGGCTAGAGTGTGGCTGAGGTAGGTGGTGGCTGAGTATGGCTGGGCTAGAGTGTGGCTGAGGTAGGTGGTGGCTGAGTATGGCTGGGCTAGAGTGTGGCTGAGGTAGGTGGTGGCTGAGTATGGCTGGGCTGAAGTGTGACTGAGGTAGTAGTGGCTGAGTATGGCTTGGCTAGAGTGTGGCTGAGGCAGGTGGCAGCTGAGTATGGCTGGGCAAGAGTGGGGCTGAGGTAAGTGGTGGCAGAGTATGGCTGGGCTGAGGTGTGACTGAGGTAGGTGGTGGCTGAGTGTAGCTGGGCTAGAGTGTGGCTGAGGCAGGTGGCAGCTGAGTATGGCTGGGCAAGAGTGTGGCTGAGGTAGGTGGTAACTGAGTATGGCTGGGCAAGAGTGGGGCTGAGTATGACCGCCGTTGCGTGTTTTTCTTCAGTTTAGCGGCCACGCCACTGTCTCGCTGACGGTAATTATTCCATCACATGGGTCGTAACACGTGGACAACCGGTAGGAGGCCAACGACACCATACCTGGGTCGTAATACCTGGGTGACCGGTAGGAGGCCAACGCCACCATCACCTGGGTCGTAATACTTGGGTGACTGGTAAGTAAGTAAGTAATTATGCAAAGAAGGCACCAAACCGGGAAGGCTATGTAGCACCATCAAAGTGAGAAATAATCAGAGGGCGCTAAATATCACCAAGAATGTCAATACGAGAACAGAAACGCATAAGGCGAACGATATCAGAAGTATCTCGATTCACCAAGAATTCTATCGAGGCACAAATGACCGCGAGGGACGGTCGGAAAGCAGGAGACACGCACGTCCAGGAAGTCTGGACATTCAACAAGGATATGAACAACTGTAAGAGGGACAACGCAATTTGGACAATAAGGAGCAGGGCGGCACTCCATTAAGTGATCGTGAGTTAAGCGAGTATGGCCAATCTGCAAACTTGCTAGAGCAGTTTCCCACCGCCGGTTACGGTGGTAGGAGGAAGGCCACGGGGACACACTACGCTTGAGAGTACGCAGCTTGTTACCAACTACAGAAGACCAACAACCCTGCCAACGGCCAAGGATAGAGGAATGAATAACAGGATAAAAGTCGGAATAAGGAATACCTTTACGGGAGATGGGACAAGAATGGATAACTTTCCTAGCGGCAGCATCCGCACGCTCATTTAAAGAAACACCAATATGGCTGGGAACCCAGCAAAACTCCACTGATTTAAATATACTAGAAATAAGAAAGATCCAATGTTGAATCTCGATGACCACTGGGTGGACAGGATTAAAGGATCCCTAGAGCCATGAGGGCACTACGAAAGTCAACTACAATCACAAAGGAGGATTGACAAAGAGAAAGCAAGAGACAAAGAGCATAGGAAATAGCATAAAGTTCTGCTTTGAAGACGCTAGCCTCCGAAGGGAGGCGATACATATAAGTGTGGTCAGGGAAAAACAAGAGTAGCCCACACCGTTCGCAGACTTAGACCCATCAGTGAAGATAGAATCAGAGTGGGAGTGCGAAGAAAAGTGCTCAAGGAAAAGGCGTTTCAGAATTGTAGGAGGGGTAAAAGCTTTATGATGCGGGTCAAGGATGCACAAAACTTTGGAAGGGGGACCCTCCACAGGGGCAAGGAAGGAACAATACGAGGTGAAACATTAGAAATACGAACGCAAAGAGAATCTTGTAAGCGAGATAGATGAACAGAAAGAGGGAGGCGATGAAGAGGAACAGGAACCACAGGAGGGGTAAAAGTTAAATCACGACAGAGGCGAGAGGAAGGAAGTTGTAAGGACCACGCAAGATAGCAAAGACAGTAGCGATCACGGCGGTCCTGGAGAGAGAGGAAGCCAGTGTCAACATACAAACTGAGGGCAGGAGTCGAACAAAAGGCACCAGAGCTGAGACACAACTTAGTATGGTGCAAAGCATCAAGACGGCGAAGAGTAGAAGGAGAAGCAGAAAAGTATGCAGGGCAACCATAATCGAGTTTAGACAGGATGAGAGAGGAGTGCAAAGAGAGGAGCGTGCGCCTTTCTGCTCCCCAAGAAGTAAAGGACAAAACCTTAAGTAGGTTAAGGGCCTTAGAGTATTTAACTCGGAGGTAAGAGATATGGGGCGACCAAGACAAACGAGTGTCAAAGACTAACCCCAAAAGCTTAGCGGAATCCTTGTACACAAGGGGATGAACATAAAGTGACAAAGAAGGACGAAAAACGACCCGCTTCCGAGTAAAAGTCATAGCACAAATCTTAGACGCAGAGAACTTGAAGCCTTGATCGGTGGCTCAAGACGACACGGCATCAATCGCAAGTTGAAGCCGCCGTTGAAGGAGAGGCGAATCATCACCCTGACAGCAAAGGGTAAGATCGTCAACATAGAGAGCGGAGAAGACGTCAAAAGGAAGAGAGGAAAGAAGATCGTTGTGGGCAACTAGAAAAAGAGTGGTGCCCAGAACACTACCCTAGGGTACACCCTTATACTGCCTAAAAGGGGTAGAGAGAGTGGTACCAAGCCTCACACGAAAGGAACGACGAGAGAGGAAACTTTGGAGGAAGAGAAGGAGATTCCCACGAAGGCCAAAAGAATGAAGTTGAGACAGAATATGATACCGCCAGGTAATGTCGTAAGCCTTTTCCAGGTCAAAAAAGGACGGCAACAACGGAGGTCTTCACAGCAAAAGCAGTACGAATATAGACCTCCAAGTTCACCGAGACATCCGTTGTGCTGTGGCACTTGCGAAAAACCAATTGAGAAGGGGAGAGGTGGTGATAGTGTTCTAAGAACCACATCAAACGAACGTTAACCATACGTTCAAAAAGCTTACAGACACAACTTAAAAGACAATAGGGCGCAAGTCCTTGGGGAATGACCCGAGACTCTGATTTCCGAACAGGGAGAACAACAGCATCGAGCCAGACATCAGGGACTGACGACGACTCCCAGACCCGATTGTACAGACTCAGTAAATACTGAGATGTGCACGGAGGGAAATGGTGAAGCATTTCATAATAAATGCCATCGGAGCCCGCCGCTGTAGAACCGCAAAGTGCTAGGGCAGACTGAAGCTCAGAGAGAAGGGATCGTTATAGGGAAGGCGAAGATGGGTACAGAAATCTAAAGGACGAGATTCATGAATAGGCTTACGAAGAAGGAAGGATTGGGGAAGATGAGAACCAGAGCTAACAGATGAAAAGTGGGAACCCGGGTCGGTCGCGACCTGCAACGGGTCTGCCACATGAGCACCACGGAGGCGAAGGACTGACGAAACATCGGGAACAAACTTACCCGCTATCTTGCGCATACGCTTCCAGACCAGTGACAGAGGAGTTTTGGACGTAACGGTGGAGACACAAGACATCCAGCATAAGCTCTAGAGACATGAGCTCTAAATCCATGTTGTCCTGGGTTATGAAGTTCATTATTTCCTATAAAACTGGAAATTTGATTCCTAATCAATCTTTCATAAATATTTATTATGTGTGATGTTAGTGCCACTGGTCTATAATTTTTTGCCAAAGCTTTACTACCCCCCTCTTTGTGCAGATGAGCAATACCAGCTGATTTATGTGCAGCTTATATCTCCAATATATATTCAGGCTTTTCCTCCGTACTACACTGAGCGCTCGTGCTATTGGTACTTTACATCTGCATAATTAAAAATATAAATGTGCGTTTGTTCAAAATCGCTAATCTTCAAAAGTTTTTTACTGATTGCTTTGAAATTTTCATACAACGTTCCAGTTGCATCAAAGCGGGTTTATATATATATATACTATATAGATGGCACGTGTGTGATGGAAAAAAATCTTGAAAAAAAACAAACTGTTTTTCATGTGAGGGAAATCTTCAAAACATCTTTACTGATTACTTTGAAATTTTGACACAACGTTGCATTCGAATAGGCGCGTCTTTTTATGTTTGCACTATATACATGCCTCTCCTGTGACTGGAAAAAGCATGTTTTTTTTAAAGACAGTGCCATCTGTTGGATGTAAGAGCACCACACACCGTAATCTCTGCAAGTTCATTTCTGATTGCTTTGAAATTTTGACGCAATGCTCTATTTGAATTCGCGCATGTTTTTATGTACCTATCACACAGATGCCACACCTGTGACAGGTAAAAACATTCTTTTATGATAAACAGGGTCATCTGTTGCACATAATAGCAACACACGCTATATTAAATATGTTATGATTCTATTTCAATGTTTCCGATTGCATTGATAAATTGAATTTTCATAGATTTCGGTTTATTTTCTCTTTGATTTAGTTATTTTGTATGACATTGCATTGGAATTGAGCTGTGTTGTTTACCATACCGTTCATTTCATAAGTATAGTTTATATTTTGTTTTTTGTTTTTCATTTCGTTTTTTAACTGTTTTTCTTATATTTCAGTGATGGGAACTTCAGAACATTTGATGTTCCTAATTTTCTGATGGGAACATCATATCACTTGGGAATACATCGAATGTGTGGGGAATGGTGGGGAGGACGACGGAACGGGAGTAAGGGACGTTGGGGAGAACGAGGAGACATGGGAGGGGGGAAATGTTGGGGAGGGCGAGGGAACGGTGTAGTTGGGGATGGTGGAGCCGAAGGGATAGGGGAATGGAGAACAAGGGGACAGGGGAGTGGGGGATAGTGGAGAGATTGAGAGGACGGGTGAGTGGGGAATGGTGGGGAGGACAAACGGATGGGGGAAGGGGGGAATGGTGGGGAGGACGAGGGGACAGGGGAAGGTTGCTGTGCCTCATCAACGCACATGCGTTGCTAAGCCACAGCAACGCGTGGCCGGGTACAGCTAGTTTCTTTATAAATATTGAATTCCATGGGTCAGGACCATGTTCAGTGAGCTTTCTTAAAAAAAAAATGTTTTCTTTCAAACTTTGACCAATATTTTTGTCCGTTTAGACTAACGCCCCGACCCTATATCGTCCCGAGATAACGCCCCAATCCTATATCACCCCAGGGATAACGCCCCAATTTTAAATAGAAGAAAATACTTTTTGCATTAATAAATGATTTTCTATCTGTTAAATACACATTCTGATGCAGTTGAAGCAATTGATTATATTTGATCAAAATATGGGTTCGAGGCATTTATAGGTCAAGCGCATGAGCAGTTGTGTCCATGTAGGTTTAAATGATCCCGTTGATTGGGTATAACGTTAGTAGGATATGCTTAGATTTGTGTAAAGATCTGGTGAATGGAAAGACATCGTTGCTGGGATTTTAAATTAATAAATGTTCTGATTATATCAGTGGTGGTTTACTAAAATAAAATTAAGTTAAAAATAGTCTTACAAAATAATATAAAGTCTAATAGTTACACTTCGGACGTATGTTATGATTTATGAAGCTCTGATGTGTCTACTTACGAGATGTGCGCCTCGTAAGGTCGATCATAGTGGTTTCCAAGTTCGCTAATAAACACTTGAAGAGCTCACAGGCGCTGCAAGGGTGACCATAAGAATGATATTCTTGGACGATCTCGCAGCGCTTCGTCGTCCCTAAACTATTTAGTGAATGCAGACTCTGTAGCCAGTGATCAAGGAAATGGGAACACATCTCGTAACTGAATTAGTCTTTGATCTTTGTGTCCTGGACTCTGTTGAAATGGTCCAAGACGTTTGTAAGTTTTGTTCTTTATATAAATGCGTTTAGGGCCATGCGCGTTATTTTGTTTAGAAAATGTAAGCTGAGGAGCTACAGGTCCTCCCCAGTATAGGTTTACCCCTGTGTATGTACTAAAGGATTTGTAAATATTATAACAAAACAATGTAATTAGGTTAAATTCATTTGACTTTAATTAAATTCTAGTTTCCACTTGCTGGACCATTCTTTCTGTTTGTCCAATCCATCTTGCTACTGCTTCTTAAAATCCTCCTCATAATTTTTGCATCATCAGCATCGTTCAGAGGTATAAGTCTATTCCATTTGGAAGATCTTTTTCATGTATGAAATGATACAGGATAGTTCAGGAAACTCAAACTTGTGGGACTCTGCTAGTGACATCGCACTACTCTGAGATCTCACCCCTCACGGTAACTCATCGTCTTTTGTTGCATAAGTACTCCTTTATCAAGTGGCTTACCTTCTCCGTCACTCTTGCCTGCTTCTCCAACTTGTGAACTAATCTCTCATCGGGGAACTGTCTCTAAGATTTTCTGACAATCCAAAAATTTGCAGTCTGCCCGCCATTCTCTTTGTCTAATTTATGTCGACTGGTCTTAGAATTCCAATTAATCTGTGAGGCCTGATTTACTGCCCCCTGATCCCGTACTGGTGGTGCTACAATGTTCCTTCACTCCAGATGTTCTACTGATATTTATGTTAAAAATTTTCTATATCACACTCACACAGGCACACTGTGTGTACCCACCAAGTTGTGCTTGCGGGGTTGAGCTCTGGCTCTTTGGCCCCACCTTTCAACTGTCAATCAATTGGTGTACAGATTCTTGAGCCTACTTGGCTCTATCAAATCTACATTTGAGACTGTGTATGGTGTCTGCCTCCACCCAATCACTGCTTAATGCATTCTATTTATTAACTACTCTGACACGGAAAAATTCTTTCTATTGTCTCTGTGGCTCATTTGGGTATTAATTTTCCACCTGTGTTCGTGCTCCACGCGTTCTAAAGAGTTTGAATTTGTCCGCCCTGTTAATTCCCCTGAGAATTTTGTAGGAGTTATCATGTATCCCCTTACTCTTCTGTTTTACAGTGACGTGAGGTGTGTGTATTCACCTTGTTGTATTCACCTAGTTGTGCTTGTGGGGGATGAGCTATGCTCTTTCGGCCCGCCTCTCAACTGTCAATCAATCAACTGTTACTAACTACTACTATTTTTCACACATATACATCCCCCCGGAACCAGCCCGTAGCAACTGTCTAACTCCCAGGTACCTATTTACTGCTAGGTAACACTGGCATCACTGTAGAAAACTCCGCCCATTTGTTTTTCCGGTGGTACCGGGAGATCAAACCCCGGTCTCTGAGTCCACAAGTCTAGAGCGCTGTCCACTCAGCCACACACACCCTGTGTGTGTGTGTATGTGTGTGTGTGTGTGTGCTCACTTAGTTGTGCTTTCGGGGGTTGAGCTCTGGCTCTTTGGTCCCGCCTCCCAACTGGTGTTTAGATTCCTGAGCCTACTGGGCTGTTAGGGCCACAATGGGTCGCAATCCAGTTCTTGATCGATGACCCAAAGTACTAGTATCCGACCCCAGGTCGGTAGTGGCTTTCAAGGAGTAGGATAGGTAATGCAAGCAATAAAATGGGGGGAGCTGAAATGAACACAACACTTCATCCTCTATCAATATATTCACTTAACTTATTACCTCTTTCCCATCACCGTAAATATAAAATATAAAATTAAATAATATTACTACACGTGGATATTTACATGTGTCGCTCTCAAATAGGACACTAAGCACTCCTCGATGCTAACGCGATGCACCCTTTGTCAACTTCCGTGTTTCCTCAACATACAGTACCGTCCTCAACCAGTACTGGGAAACACCAACGAGTCTACCCTGGCCATGCGCCAGTCTACCGATGGTATCACTAGGTGCCTCTTGTGACTGCCCACAATCCTCTCCAGCCAAGTGCTGGCAGAGAACTTCTGCCACCCGCTGATGGGGACACTACACGGACAAATACAGGGGTAGCTAACCCCTGGCAAGAGCCTCTAGCGGTGGGCTAGTAACTCTCCTCAAAAGTACCTCTCTGTCGGTCGTCTCTCCCTTCGGCAGTCCTTGGGTTACGCCGACTCCATATACTGCCACTCCACTGGCAGAAAGCAGATACCACACAGTTCCTCTTCGGCGGCAGCTCACTTAGTCGTCAAGCAAAATTAAGTAGAGAGAGAGATTAGGCTGCCCAGGGTAGACTGCTTTTCTCCTTACCACTGCAGCCCTACGTCGCCTCTGTGGATACAGACACGTCATCAGTAAACTAGCCGGTACTGGTGGAACTAGGAAATACCACTTACTGTCTCTAGCATTGACATTCAGTTCATATCACAACAGATGGATTTCACCAGAGGTTATCACAGCGCCTCCTCTGGCTGACCAAGGCAGGAATCTTGAGCCTTTTGCAGGTATTAGACAGCCGCCACCAGATGGCACTGTTCACATTACATCCGATACCGTGGGGGTGAGGGAGCAGACTCACAGATGGCGCTGACGTCGCTTCTCCATACTCCGACGATGTAGTCGGGTTCTTGACATGGGTTCTATCATATCTACATTTAAAACTGTGTATGGAGTCAGCTTCCACCACATCACTGAATAATGCGTTCCATCTGTTAACTACTTTGACTCTGAAAAAGTTCTTTCTAACGTCCCAGTGGCTCATTTGGGTACTCAGTTTCCACCTGTTTCCCCTTATTCGCGTACCACTCGTGTTAAACAGTTTATCTTTATCAACCCTGTCAATTCCTCTGAGAATTTTGTAGGTAGTGATCATGTCTCTCGTTACTCTTCTGTCTTCCAGTGTCGTGAGGTGTATTTTCCGCAGCCTTTCCTCTTAACTCATGCCTCTTAGTTCTGTGTGTGTGTGTGTGTATGAGTATGCTTAGATCACGAAAAACCGTGATGAATTATGAGAAAATGTATAACCAAAAAGGAAAACGAAACATGAAATATCTGAACGCTTTGGTGTATTTCAACACATACACCATTACTGCTACATCCAATAATCTGAACCAAATATGTACATGAAGAATTTTGTTTAAGTTTCAACACCTTATAAGACTGATATCTCCCACCTTCTGGCAAGTGAGTGTGTACAAATAGGCGCAATTCAACAGTGGATATAATAGACTGGTATAAGAAGTGACTATTAGTGCCTATGCTGTGGTTAGGGTGGCAGGTCAGGCGGTCATGTATAATATTCATGGGGCTGTCACCTAGTCCAAGCTACGTTACTGGGGGTAAAAGAAATGTAGATACAGTTAAGTATACAGAGAGAAATAAACATATTCTAGGGTTATTTCATAAGGTGGTTATTTTACACCTAGTTCTGAATGACAGTTATTAGTTATGATCTTAATGTGAAACATCAACGGGAAGTCTTACGCTAACCAAAGCTCCTGTTAATTGTTTCAGTGACATATATCACGACAGGTGTGATTTCTGTGTGTATATGATCTTTCTGTTCTCAGCTTTGCAATATTTGTGTTGCAACAGTGATATATGAGACCCATAATGTTGCCACACACGTAAATGTTTTGTCCTCTTGTCCTCGTGTCTTTGTCGTCACAACTTATTCAGCACTTGTTGTTGTTATTGTTCACAACGTGTGTCGTACTTGACGTTGTCTTTGAAACTAGTTCTGTACTCTTTGTTTTCCACTTTTTTTTGTACTTGTCGTCGTCTTCACAAAGTGTTATGTACTTGTCGTTGTCTTCACACAGTGTTATGTACTTGTCGTTGTCTTCACACACAGTGTTATGTACTTGTCGTTGTCTTCACACAGTATTATGTACTTGTCGTTGTCTTCACAAAGTGTTATGTACTTGTCGTTGTCTTCACAAAGTGTTATGTACTTGTCGTTGTCTTCACAAAGTGTTATGTACTTGTCGTTGTCTTCACACAGTGTTATGTACTTGTCGTTGTCTTCACACAGTGTTATGTACTTGTCGTTGTCTTCACAAAGTGTTATGTACTTGTCGTTGTCTTCACACAGTGTTATGTACTTGTCGTTGTCTTCACAAAGTGTTATGTACTTGTCGTTGTCTTCACAAAGTGTTATGTACTTGTCGTTGTCTTCACACAGTGTTATGTACTTGTCGTCGTCTTCACACAGTGTTATGTACTTGTCGTTGTCTTCACACAGTGTTATGTACTTGTCGTTGTCTTCACACAGTGTTATGTACTTGTCGTTGTCTTCACAAAGTGTTATGTACTTGTCGTTGTCTTCACACAGTGTTATGTACTTGTCGTTGTCTTCACAATTTGTTCACAACCCGTTGTGTGTCTTGGCGAAAGATGCACGTAATTTTATTGGTGTAAATAACATAGATTTAATGAATATTTTTTGTTTAATATGAAAAAAATACATTTATTAATATAGAGTACACTCTACCTTCATCAACACCAAGACACAGCGCCCACAGCCCCACCCAACTTGACTACATAAGTATTAATGAATTACAGAACTCCTATGCATCGTCAGTTGTATCCTCTGATTTTTGTCTGTAGGGATAACGTTTCTATTAACAATATCTTTCAGGACCCTGAAAATCAGAGGATACAACTGACGATTTACTATAAAACCAGAAAAACGGCCAGCCTACTCCTGAGAAACTCTCCAGACACAAAACAGAACGCTTTAAAAGACACTAACGTCGTCTATGCCTTCAAATGCCCTCTTGGGGACTGTAAGCTCCAAAAAAAAACAGTATACTGGCAAGACAACAACATCTCTTTCTAGGCGTTTAACGATGCATAAGCAACAGGGCTCCATTAAGGAACATATAATCTCTTTCCACAACCAAACCATCGCCAGAGAAATCCTAGTA
Source organism: Procambarus clarkii (assembly GCF_040958095.1). Lineage (NCBI taxonomy): Eukaryota > Metazoa > Arthropoda > Malacostraca > Decapoda > Cambaridae > Procambarus > Procambarus clarkii. The sequence goes on from NC_091153.1 coordinate 13,886,482, forward strand.
AACAACACAGAAATCATTGATAGATACAGCGATAGCAGGCGGCTTGACGTTTGCGAGGCATTACACATCAAGAAGTCAACACCAGCAATCAACAGCCAATTAATGCACAACTATATTCTACCCACCTCACGACTCCGCTCCAATATAGAAGCATCAAGAAATATGGACCAATAGGCTTTCTACAATCACTTCTATTCAATTCCCATTGTTTCATGTTCTGGCTTGTGTTGATGAAATTAATACCTTATTAAATACCATCTCACCCCATCCACCACACTCAAATGTAGATATAAACAAAATCGGAGATGTGTAAGTTCTATTCAGTTGTGTATGTGTTAACTAAAGTCTTTGAAAATGTAATAAGTTTTACGAAACGCGCTCAAGTGTCGCGTCAGACTAGAAATAAAAATGAATATTGGAGAATTGATTTTTTAATTACCTCCAACAGTGAAAAGAAATGTACGAAAGATTGAGAAAATTCGTGTTAGAATTATTAATCTTACTTTTTCGGTCATATTTAATAATATATGTCTACAGGAAAGACTGCTACCAAAATATACTATATATATATATATAGAATATAGTATATATATGTTGTTGAATATGACCGAAAAAGGTAAGATTTATAATTCTGACACGAATCTTCTCAATATTTCTTATGTTTTTCTTCACTGTCGGTGGCAATAAAAATAACAATTCTTCGAAGTTCATTTTTTTAATTGTCTGACGCCTGAACGCGTTTCGTAACTCGTATTACATTTTCAGACTTAATTTACACACAAATTCTTCGTACTTATACTCTATTGGATGAGGTGATATGGTACAAAAGTTTTGGGTGAGGTGACAAACACAAGACAGAACACGAAACAATGGGTATAAATTGGATAAGTGAACATATGAACGGAAGTAACTGCAGAAGGCCTATTGGCCCATACTTCCTCTTGCTGCTTCCATATTGGTTCGGGGTCTTGAAGTAGGTAGAATATAGTTGTGCATTAATTGGCTGTTGATTACTGGTGTTGACTTTTTGATGTGTAGTGCCTCGCTTATGTCAAGCCGCCTGCTATCGCCGTACCTATCGATGATTTCTGTGTTGTTTGTTAAGATTTCTCTGGTGATGGTCTGGTTGTGAGAAGAGATTATGTGTTCCTTGATAGCTCCCTGTTGCTTATGCATTGTTTGTCGTCTAGAAAGAGACGTTGTTGTCTTGCCTATATACTGAGTTCTTTGGGGCTTACAGTCCCCAAGTGGGCATTTTAAGGTATAGATGACGTTAGTCTCCTTCAGAGCGTTCTGCTTGGTGTCTGGCGAGTTTTTCATGAGTAGATTGGCCGTTTTTGTGGTTTTATAATAAATTATCAACTGTATTTTCTGATTTTTGTTTGTAGGGATGACATTCCTATCAACAATATCTCTCAGGACCCTTTCCTCCGTTTTATGAGCCGTCAAAAAGAAGTTCCTGTAAAATAGTCTAATTGGGAGTACAAGTGTTGTGTTGGTTGACTTTTCAGAAGTTGCATGGCGTTTTACCTTTCTTTTTATGATGTCTTCAACGAGACCGTTAGAGAAGCCGTAGTTGACTAAGACCTGCCTTACCCTATAGAGCTCTTCATCGACTTTTTTCCATCCTGAGCTGTTGCTTAGAGCACGGTCGACGTAAGCATTGACAACACTCCTCTTGTACCTGTCTGAACAGTCACTATTGGCATTGAGGCACATTCTTATGTTGGTTTCTTTGATGTAGACTGTAGTATAGAAGCCTCCGCTCCTATCCGTGACTGTTACATCTAGAAAGGGTAGCTTACCCATTGTTCTCCATCTTTTACGTGAAACTACCATGGCCCGTGCTCCGCGCTGTAAGTCGACAAATTCCTTGGGAGACTTCAAGTTGAAAGCACAGGGTACGTAAGGAGTCAGCAACCCGTTGAGTCACTTGAGTCGAATTCATATATATTCCTTTATTTTTTTCCTCAGGTTCCAGTAGGAAGGTTATTGATATGAAGGAGGATCCTGGGGGTGGTCCTGGAGGCGGTGGTGGTGGAGGTGTCGTCAGCGGCATTAGGCTGGGACGAGGCATGGTTGGCGGGGGTCGTGTGGTGAGGGTCAGCAGCGTGGTGGGGGCCAGGAGCCCCGTAGACAATGGTTCCTTTGGCTCGTGTAACGGTGACCTTCTGACTACTACCTCCAGAGATTCTCTTCTGGGACCCCACAGCAAACTGGTGAGTCAGCGGTCTGGTAATTCGGTAACTATTGCTGAAACTGAATATGTCAGACACTATAACTGGTAAACTGGCTACGCCAGGAACTATAGCCGGTAAACTGGGTAGATAAAGAACTATAGCTGGTAAACTGGATAAGCCGGATACTAGACCTGGTTAACTTGACATTTCAATTATCCCCCACATAAAGGGAAGCAATCCTAGCATCACCAGTTTAACAGTAATAGGCATAAAATGATGACTAATGCAGTAACGTAGTAATAATCTACAAACGATGCAGTAGTTATTTTATCAAAAAAATTGCACTCCTGTTGAGAAGCAAAATTGTATATATATATATATATATATATATATATATATATATATATATATATATATATATATATATATATATATATATATGCAATTGACGATCACAAAACACTGATCATTTTATGCGGAAAATCCACAGAGAAATATGAAAGGAGGTGAACGTTTCGGCTTTGTTAAAGCCTTTGTCAACACCAGACTGACTAAGGAGAAGGGAGAAGGGGAGGATATATAGGCCGACACCTGACCAACCCATCCCTAGGGTTGGTCAGGTGTAATTAACCAAAAAAGGTATAGCTTAGCTTAGAATGGTCAAAGAGGATTAAGCGGTCAGAGAATAAGGATGAAAGATTAAAGAAAAGCCTCATGAACACACAATATATGAATATACAATTATAATGAGACATTGTAAGCCTATCAGAGTTGTTTCTTAAACTGTTGTGCAATATTATAACTTAAAAATGGATCAAGTTTGTACATTCCAGTACTAACATTAAGAAGATTTGGACACTGACTGATTAGAGCAGACTCAATCAAATTCCGTTCCACGAAATCCCCACAATTGGTAATGGTTTTTGCCCCATTCCAGTTAATATTGTGATCGCATAAACTCGTATGTAGATACAATGCATTAGACGTTTGGGCAGTTCTTATACTATAAGCATGTTGTGACAACCGCAATTGTAAGGACTTTCCTGTTTGTCCAAGGTACACAGAATCACAATCATTGCAGGGAATCGAATACACACAACCTGCTGTATCAGGAGAGTTTTTTATTAAATTGGATTTGATCGTACTATTAGTAAACACCAAATTTATATTAAGTTTCTTAAAAATCAGAGACAATTTTTCAAGTCCACTCGCATAAGGTACCACCAATGAGTTAATAATTTTTGGTTTCGCCTTAGGGACGTGATTATAAAACGTACGCTTGGCTTGTACAAACGAGAAATCCAAAAACCTCTTAGGATATTGTAAACTCTTCCCAATTTCATATATTTTAGCAATCTCTTCATCAAAAAACTCAGGGCTGCAAATCCTCAAAGCTCGTAGAAACATTCCTGAAAATACTGCCTGTTTAACTTTACTATGATGATTCGAATAAAAATGAACATACGACCCCACGTTGGTAGGTTTCCTATACACATTAAATTTGAACTTTCTAGTGACTCTATGAATCATAATGTCCAAAAACGGAAGAGTACCATTTTCCTCAGTTTCACAAGTGAATTTTATTACACCTGACCAACCCTAGGGATGGGTTGGTCAGGTGTCGGCCTATATATCCTCCCCTTCTCCCTTCTCCTTAGTCAGTCTGGTGTTGACAAAGGCTTTAACAAAGCCGAAACGTTCACCTCCTTTCATATTTCTCTGTGGATTTTCCGCATATATATATATATATATATATATATATATATATATATATATATTATATATATATATATATATATATATATATATATATATATATATATATATAATATATATATATATATATATATATATATATATATATATATATATATATATATATATATATATATATATATATTATTAAATATGTATTATTAAATATGACCGAAAAAGTAAGATTAATAATTCTAACACGAATTTTCTCAATCTTTCGTACATTTCTTTTCACTGTTGGAGGTAAATCAAAAATCAATTCTCCAAAATTCATTTTTATTTAAGACTAGAAATAAAAATGAATTTTGGAGAATTGATTTTTGAATTACCTCCAACAGTGAAAAGAAATGTACGAAAGATTGAGAAAATTCGTGTTAGAATTATTATTCTTACTTTTTCGGTCATATTTAATAATATATGTCTACAGGAAAGACTGCTACCAAAATATACTAATATATATATATATATATATATATATATATATATATATATATATATATATATATATATATATATATATATATATATATATATATATATATATATATATATATATATATATATATATGTCGTACCTAGTAGCCAGAACGCACTTCTCAGCCTACTATGCAAGGCCCGATTTGCCTAATAAGCCAAGTTTTCCTGAATTAATTGTTTTTCGACTACCTAACCTACCTAACCTAACCTAACCTAACTTTTTCGGCTACCTAACCTAACCTATAAAGATAGGTTAGGTTAGGTTAGGTAGGGTTGGTTATGTTCGGTCATATATCTACGTTAATTTTAACTCCAATAAAAAAAATTGACCTCATTCATAATGAAATGGGTAGCTTTATCATTTCATAAGAAAAAAATTAGATAAAATAAATTAATTCAAAAAAACTTGGCTTATTAGGCAAATCGGGCCTTGCATAGTAGGCTGAGAAGTGCGTTCTGGCTACTAGGTACGACATATATATATATATGTATATATATATATATATATATATATATATATATATATATATATATATATATATATATATATATATATATATATACATATATATATGTATATATATGTATATATATATGTATATATATATGTATATATATATATGTATATATGTATATATATATGTATATATGTAAATATATATGTATATATGTATTAATAATTATATATAGGATTAATAATTCTAACACGAATTTTCTCAATCTTTCGTACATTTCTTTTCACTGTTGGAGGTAAATCAAAAATCAATTCTCCAAAATTCATTTTTATTTCTAGTCTGAAGCGACACGAGCGCGTTTCGTAAAATTTATTACATTTTCAAAGACTTTAGTTCACAAATACACAACTGAATAGAACTTACGCATCTCCGATTTTATATCTACATATGAGTGAGGTGGAAGGGGTGATGTGGCATTAACACAAGACAGAACAAGATGTGGCATTAATAGGGTATTAATTTCATCAACACAAGACAGAACACGAAACAATGGATATTGAATAGAAGTGTTTGTAGAAAGCCTATTGGTCCATATTTCTTGATGCTTCTATATTGGAGCGGAGTCTTGAAGTGGGGTAGAATATAGTTGTGCAATAATTGGCTGTTGATTGCTGGTGTTGACTTCTTGATGTGTAGTGCCTCGCAAACGTCAAGCCGCCTGCTATCGCTGTATCTATCGATGATTTCTGTGTTGTTTACTAGGATTTCTCTGGCGATGGTTTGGTTGTGGAAAGAGATTATATGTTCCTTAATGGAGCCCTGTTGCTTATGCATCGTTAAACGCCTAGAAAGAGATGTTGTTGTCTTGCCTATATACTGGGTTTTTTGGAGCTTACAGTCCCCAAGAGGGCATTTGAAGGCATAGACGACGTTAGTCTCTTTTAAAGCGTTCTGTTTTGTGTCTGGAGAGTTTCTCATGAGTAGGCTGGCCGTTTTTCTGGTTTTATAGTAAATCGTCAGTTGTATCCTCTGATTTTTGTCTGTAGGGATAACGTTTCTATTAACAATATCTTTCAGGACCCTTTCCTCCATTTTATGAGCTGTGGAAAAGAAGTTCCTGTAAAATAGTCTAATAGGGGGTATAGGTGTTGTGTTAGTTGTCTCTTCAGAGGTTGCATGGCTTTTCACTTTCCTTCTTATGATGTCTTCGACGAAACCATTGGAGAAGCCGTTATTGACTAGGACCTGCCTTACCCTACAGAGTTCTTCGTCGACTTGCTTCCATTCTGAGCTGTGGCTGAGAGCACGGTCGACATATGCGTTAACAACACTCCTCTTGTACCTGTCTGGGCAGTCGCTGTTGGCATTTAGGCACATTCCTATGTTTGTTTCCTTAGTGTAGACTGCAGTGTGGAAACCTCTGCCCTTTTCCATGACTGTTACATCTAGAAAGGGCAGCTTCCCATCCTTTTCCATCTCGTAAGTGAAACGCAGCACGGAACTCTGCTCAAATGCCTCCTTCAGCTCCTGCAGATGTCTGACATCAGGTACCTGTGTAAAAATGTCGTCAACATACCTGCAGTATATGGCCGGTTTCAAGTTCATGTCGACTAAGACTTTTTGCTCGATGGTACCCAAGTAGAAGTTTGCAAACTGGACACCTAGGGGAGAACCCATGGCGACCCCATCTACTTGCTTATACATGTGCCCATCCGGGCTCAAGAAGGGTGCCTCTTTAGTACAAGCTTGGAGTAGTTTCCTCAGAATATTTTCTGGTATGTCAAGAGGAGTACAGGCTGGATCACGATACACTCTGTCGGCTATCATTCCGATTGTCTCGTCCACAGGTACGTTGGTAAACAGCGATTCTACGTCCAATGAGGCTCTTATCCCTGTGGCCCGTGTGCCCCGCAGTAAGTCAACAAATTCCTTTGGAGACTTCAGGCTGAAGGCGCAAGGAACATAAGGAGTCAGCAGGCCGTTGAGTCGCTTCGCCAGTCTGTACGTGGGTGTGGGTATCTGGCTAATGATTGGCCGAAGTGGGTTTCCAGGCTTGTGTGTCTTGACATTTCCATACGCATATCCAGGTTTATATTCCCCAATGATCTTTGGCAGGTGGAGTCCGGATTTCTTGGCGTTCACAGTTTCGATCAGTTTGTTGACCTTTGCTTTTAATTCGGCTGTAGTGTCCTTCGTTACCCTTTGGAACTTAGTTTGGTCAGAGAGTATGATGTTCATTTTCGCCAGATATTCGTCTTTTTTAAGAATGACATATATTGGCGACTTGTCACCTCTCCTGACAACTATCTCCTTGTTCTCACGAAAGCTTTTAGCTGCCGCTTTAAGCTCGGGGGACAGTATGGTGCTTCTGTAATTGCCTCGATTCTTTCCTCCTTCTGCAATAAGTTCTGCTTGTAAGGTATCTTTGGTAGTGACCTTCTTTTGTGTCTCGAGGTCGAATATGTCGTCCAACAGAATTTCCAACTCTACTTTCCGGGCCATCTCACTCGGTCTGGACATAACATGACAGTTTATGCCCAGATTTGACCTGGGCATAAACTGTCATGTTATGTCCAGACCGAGTGAGATGGCCCGGAAAGTAGAGTTGGAAATTCTGTTGGACGACATATTCGACCTCGAGACACAAAAGAAGGTCACTACCAAAGATACCTTACAAGCAGAACTTATTGCAGAAGGAGGAAAGAATCGAGGCAATTACAGAAGCACCATACTGTCCCCCGAGCTTAAAGCGGCAGCTAAAAGCCTTTGTGAGAACAAGGAGATAGTTGTCAGGAGAGGTGACAAGTCGCCAATATATGTCATTCTTAAAAAAGACGAATATCTGGCGAAAATGAACATCATACTCTCTGACCAAACTAAGTTCCAAAGGGTAACGAAGGACACTACAGCCGAATTAAAAGCAAAGGTCAACAAACTGATCGAAACTGTGAACGCCAAGAAATCCGAACTCCACCTGCCAAAGATCATTGGGGAATATAAACCTGGATATGCGTATGGAAATGTCAAGACACACAAGCCTGGAAACCCACTTCGGCCAATCATTAGCCAGATACCCACACCCAGGTACAGACTGGCGAAGTGACTCAACGGCCTGCTGACTCCTCATGTTCCTTGCGCCTTCAGCCTGAAGTCTCCAAAGGAATTTGTTGACTTACTGCGGGGCACACGGGACACAGGGATAAGAGCCTCGTTGGACGTAGAATCGCTGTTTACCAACGTACCTATGGACGAGACAATCGGAATGATAGCCGACAGAGTGTATCGTGATCCAGCCTGTACTCCTCTTGACATACCAGAAAATATTCTGAGGAAACTACTCCAAGCTTGTACTAAAGAGGCACCCTTCTTGAGCCCGGATGGGCACATGTATAAGCAAGTAGATGGGGTCGCTATGGGTTCTCCCCTAGGTGTCCTGTTTGCAAACTTCTACATGGGTACCATCGAGCAAAAAGTCTTAGTCGACATGAACTTGAAACCGGCCATATACTGCAGGTATGTTGACGACATTTTTACACAGGTACCTGATGTCAGACTTCTGCAGGAGCTGAAGGAGGCATTTGAGCAGAGTTCCGTGCTGCGTTTCACTTACGAGATGGAAAAGGATGGGAAGCTGCCCTTTCTAGATGTAACAGTCATGGAAAAGGGCAGAGGTTTCCACACTGCAGTCTACACTAAGGAAACAAACATAGGAATGTGCCTAAATGCCGACAGCGACTGCCCAGACAGGTACAAGAGGAGTGTTGTTAACGCATATGTCGACCGTGCTCTCAGCCACAGCTCAGAATGGAAGCAAGTCGACGAAGAACTCTGTAGGGTAAGGCAGGTCCTAGTCAATAACGGCTTCTCCAATGGTTTCGTCGAAGACATCATAAGAAGGAAAGTGAAAAGCCATGCAACCTCTGAAGAGACAACTAACACAACACCTATACCCCCTATTAGACTATTTTACAGGAACTTCTTTTCCACAGCTCATAAAACGGAGGAAAGGGTCCTGAAAGATATTGTTAATAGAAACGTTATCCCTACAGACAAAAATCAGAGGATACAACTGATGATTTACTATAAAACCAGAAAAACGGCCAGCCTACTCATGAGAAACTCTCCAGACACAAAACAGAACGCTTTAAAAGAGACTAACGTCGTCTATGCCTTCAAATGCCCTCTTGGGGACTGTAAGCTCCAAAAAACCCAGTATATAGGCAAGACAACAACATCTCTTTCTAGGCCTTTAACGATGCATAAGCAACAGGGCTCCATTAAGGAACATATAATCTCTTCCCACAACCAAACCATCGCCAGAGAAATCCTAGTAAACAACACAGAAATCATCGATAGATACAGCGATAGCAGGCGGCTTGACGTTTGCGAGGCACTACACATCAAGAAGTCAACACCAGCAATCAACAGCCAATTATTGCACAACTATATTCTACCCACCTCAAGACTCCGCTCCAATATAGAAGCATCAAGAAATATGGACCAATAGGCTTTCTACAAACACTTCTATTCAATATCCATTGTTTCGTGTTCTGTCTTGTGTTGATGAAATTTATACCCTATTAATACTCTTGTTCTGTCTTGTGTTGATGAAATTAATACCCTATTAATGCCACATCTTGTTCTGTCTTGTGTTAATGCCACATCACCCCTTCCACCTCACTCAAATGTAGATATAAAATCGGAGATGCGTAAGTTCTATTCAGTTGTGTATTTGTGAACTAAAGTCTTTGAAAATGTAATAAGTTTTACGAAACGCGCTCGTGTCGCGTCAGACTAGAAATAAAAATGAATTTTGGAGAATTGATTTTTGATTTACCTCCAACAGTGAAAAGAAATGTACGAAAGATTGAGAAAATTCGTGTTAGAATTATTAATCTTAGTTTTTCGGTCATATTTAATAATATATGTCTACAGGAAAGACTTCTACCAAAATATACTAATATATATATATATATATATATATATATATATATATATATATATATATATATATATATATATATATATATATATATATATACATACATATATTGTGATGGTGTTCCCCCCCCTTATATTTCCCCCACGCCTGCTGTAAGAGTCATGTCCACTTTACCCGAGCGTTCTCTACGTCGCAGGCATCAGTTTGATATATGTGGGAGAATGTAGTGTTCTCCAAGTGCCGAGAAATTTATAAAAGAAGAGTTTTTAGGCCTGTGGTATAGGCCCTTTAGGAAGCCAATATGGCGCTGGCTACTCTGTTTTGCCGCCAAAACTGTGTGACGTCAGTGACACCAGATTAGTCACCGACAGCGACGTGGTACAGGGAGCCAATGAAAACCTCCCAAGGCGAATATGACGTCACGAAGGAAGGGGGTCCGGTCAGTGCTCGACTCTGGCGCCATCAGTCTAAGACAGCACGTCAAGGAGGACAGACGTGCGCTGGGGGGGGGGGGTCTCGTCAGTTGGACGGTTTACCCCGTCTCCGGAGGATTTACGCATCACCCGTGGTCTGCCGGCACCTGTGGGGTCTTCCTTCATTCCATGTGTGGACCGAAGAGGGAATTGATGGAATATTGAGCATCAAGTGCTCCAGGGTCGAGTGCTGTGCAGGTGAAGTCTAGGCAGTATCGTCTGGGACGTCTGATAGCTTCACAGTGACGACGTAGCTGCTGGGCCAATCCACTGGGAAGCAGTGAAGAAGACACTAATCGGGAATCCGAACGACTGCAGCCGAGACGTAGGCAGGCAGCCGTAGCTGGGAGGAGAAGTTGACGGCCGGGAGACCGACTCCAACCCTACAAGACGTGGAGGAGGGGCACGGACCCGCAGAGGACAGAAACGGAGACGACGCGTTTATGGTGGGACGTTGATTGAGTTCCTGGAGGACACGACAGGATGTGTGTGGGGGCGTTCCCTACACGAGGCAGGAGCCTGGACCAGGAGCTACAACTCAACTCTCACCGGAGGATAGGTGGAAGTAGGTGATTCTAGTTTCCCTCCCAATTCCCCTTTAGTCAGCTATATAATTTAGCCAGAGTATTTTGTATGTCCTAAGCAAGGCTCACCTATGTCACAGTAAGGCACAAGTGTGCAGTGGGGCTACATAGAGCACTCACGATATTTATGATTATTATTGGTGTGTGCAGGCACCCGGAGTAATTGATGAAATTACTGTGTTGATAATGTCTTTCATGAGACTTTAATATGATCAGTTAGTGAGAGAGTATATATATATAAATATACCAGTATTGGGGGTTAGGCTATGTGCCCAGTATCTATGTTATTACCATTATTGATGTCTATGATTTATCTATATATATATAAGTCTATGCTTGTGTATTGAATAATCATTCATGTGTTCAGTGATTAATTGTGTTATCGCCTACGAGAGGAATTACTGAATCTAAGAACAGTACCGTGGTTAAATGCATTCATTGTAATTATTATTAAGTACAGTGCATTACTCTAGTACAGTGAAATATCACCTTAAGTGCTGTAGGAATGAGTTATTGAACTTGAGATCAGTGTGGTGATTCATTGCATTCTATTTGCCATTATAGAAGTATTGTGTTGACAACAAACATAGTGACTCATGCGAATTTAAAGTAACAGGCGCCTCACGCCAGGCAAACAAATAAACGAACATTCGCGCGGTGGGAGTCGCCCAGCTGATTTTGACATTGACGTGAGGGGGAGCATTGCCAGCTTGGCGAGTTCATGATTATTTGTGAGAACGAGCGACTTCCGCTTGAAACAGTTTTTTGCTTATTGATATAATCTTGTGATGTCTTGAGTTTTAAGTAAAATACAAAGTACATTGGTGTTTGTATCATCCCCTCCATATTTCTTGTGGCTATATAACACATGAAAGGAAATAGAGTGATAGAGATAAATACCTGCCTGATATCAGACATATTGAGTGTGCTCCTGCCACTGTTACCACAATTCAACAAAACCACTGACGTGTTACTGGACACGGGAAACACCAGTTGGCGACCTTGTGGTTAGTAGTAGAGCCTGTGTCGGGGCGGCCACACAATAGTTAAGAGAACAAGTTGTGTTCCCACTCTTTCTCGATCAGAGGCCGGTTGGGATTGACTGGGATACTCTCCTGGCGTACAGTGGCGCCGCGAGGATAGAGTGAAGACCCGCAGGGCTACGGTGAGTGACCTTGATTATACTGTTACTCGCCCCCTCTTATGGTGGTGAACCCCGACAATATATATATATATATATATATATATATATATATATATATATATATATATTTATATATATATATATATGTCGTACGTAGTAGCCAGAACGCACTTCTCAGCCTACTATGCAAGGCCCGATTTGCCTAATTAGCCAAGTTTTCCTGAATTAATATTTTGTATCTAATTGTTTTCTTATTAAATGATAAAGCTACCCATTTCATTATGTATGAGGTTAATTTTTTTTTATTGGAGTTAAAATTAACGTAGATATATGACCGAACCTAACCAACCCTATCTAACCTAACCTAACCTATCTCTATAGGTTTGGTTAGGTTAGGTAGCCGAAAAAGTTAGGTAGCCTAATAAGCCAAGTTTTCATGAATTAATGTTTTTTCGACTACCTAACCTACCTAACCTAACCTAACCTAACTTTATCGGCTACCTAACCTAACCTAACCTATAAAGATAGGTTAGGTTAGGTTAGGTTAGGTAGGGTTGGTTAGGTTCGGTCATATATCTACGTTAATTTTAACTCCAATAAAAAAAAAATTGACCTCATACATAATGAAATGGGTACCTTTATCATTTTATAAGAAAAAAATTAGAGAAAATATATTAATTCAGGAAAACTAGGCTTGTTAGGCAAATCGGGCCTTGCATAGTAGGCTGAGAAGTGTGTTCTGGCTACTAGATACGACATATATATATATAATATATGTGTGTGTGTGTGTGTGTGTGTGTGTGTGTGTGTGTGTGTGTGTGTGTGTGTGTGTGTGTGTGTGTGTGTGTTAGAAAAATAAAGGAGAAAACCTAGGCATCTTCTTTAACCCCTTCAAGCGTGAAATTGGGCTTCTCAAATCTGTCTTGGCTGGAATTCTTGTAATCACACATGTAGACAGCACTGTCCTCAGACCTCCTTTTGGGTCTAACGCAATGGACGAGATCCTCAGGAAGTAAATCTTGGGCCTCAGAAAATCTTGGAAAACCATTTTGTTGGCACCCAAGAAACGACGAGGTCAGTGACATCATCAAGAGGAGCCTTGCCTCTACCCAGTGTCCAGCAGAGAGAGAGCCCCATAATCTAATGTACCATAATTCTCCGGCCACAGCCTGTCGACCAAATGGAGTTACATTACGCCCATCGAGAGATGGTAGGCAATTAGCTAGGGGCTATACTTTTGTGTGTGTGTCCATTTTGGCATCCACTTACATTACCCTCTGTGCCGGCCAAGCGGTAGCTACTGCCACACAAAGAGAAAGCGAGAATGCAAACAAATACAAGGAAATAGCTCACTGATTAAACACTCTTCCTGTAGGAGTTGAGACGCTGGGTCTATGGATAGAGAGTGCACGGAAGTTTCTGAAGTACCTGGATTCCAAGCTCACTGAAAGGACAAGAGACCCTAAAGTAGCAAGCATTCTTTTCCAGCACCTCAGCGTTGCGATCCACAGGGAAAAGACCCACTGAATCTTTGGTTGTCATTATTTCATTAATTATAACAATAAAATTATTATTATTTCATTACTACAACGTTATTAATAATTATATTATTAATAAGGACAGTATTATACTTGTTATTGAGAAACTGACTACAGTTATTTTTATTAAATCTACTTGCATTGCTGTTTTTAATGCGTTGATATATTTTCATTTTGATCAAATTTCCATAACTTTTATCTTTTCTTTAATTATTAAAAGAAATATCTTACCCAAGTTGTTAATAATAATTAAGTGAAGTACCTTTAATTACCACATTCATCGAACCTGCACGTCATCAGTCAGGAGGGAATAATGGCTACTGAATAATCCATTAGTCAGACTACTGAATAATGCATGCTTTTGATGCGTGTCGTGAGCTGTGTGACTGAATGAATAATTTAGTCCGCACAGCTCATGAAGGTACACCCACCACTGGCCTGACTATATGACTAGAGATCATATAGTGGAGAGGAGGTCAGTGTCTTCACATCTAATCTTTCACATTTTGGGTTTGTCATGATACATTTGGCTTATATACACGCAGTGTCCTCAAGTATTACCACGGAGGATTTTATACATAAAATTGAAATCCTTTCAACTCGTAAGAACGTAAGGGAATATGCTTTTACTTTTCAGGGAAGGTAAGAAGGAGCTGCCTATCCTGGGAATAATATCACATTAATGACTTTGTCCTTCCTCAGGGCGGTATGCTGGAGACCTTCCGGGGAGGTAACACGACGCTGCCCATCCTGGGAATACAACACCTTCGTGACGACACAGGCAGGCATGTGGTGCTTGAAGGTGGGTTAGGTGAGTACAGTAGTAGTGGTGCTTGAAGCTGGGTTAGGTGAGTATAGTGGTGGTGCTTGAAGGTGGGTTAGGTGAATACAGTAGTAGTGGTGCTTGAAGCTGGGTTAGGTGAGTATAGTGGTGGTGCTTGAAGGTGGGTTAGGTGAGTACAGTAGTAGTGGTGCTTGAAGCTGGGTTAGGTGAGTATAGTGGTGGTGCTTGAAGCTGGGTTAGGTGAGTACAGTAGTAGTGGTGCTTGAAGCTGGGTTAGGTGAGTATAGTGGTGGTGCTTGAACCTGGGTTAGGTGAGTATAGTGGTGGTGCTTGAAGGTGGGTTCGGTGAGTATAGTGGTGCTGCTTGAACCTGGGTTAGGTGAGTATAGTGGTGGTGCCTAAAGGTAGGTTAGGTGAATATGGTGATGGTGCTTGAAGGTGGGTTAGGTAAGTATAGTGGTGGTGCTTGAAGGTGAGTTAGGTGAGTACAGTGGTGGTGCTTGAAGGTGGGTTAGGTGAGTATAGTGGTGCTGCTTGAACCTGGGTTAGGTGAGTATAGTGGTGGTGCTTGAAGGTGGGTTAGATGAGTATAGTGGTGGTGCCTGAAAGTGGGTTAGGTGAGTATAGTGGTGCTGCTTGAACCTGGGTTAGGTGAGTATAGTGGTGGTGCTTGAAGGTGGGTTAGATGAGTATAGTGGTGGTGCTTGAAGGTGGATTAGGTGAGTATAGTGGTGGTGTTGAAGGTGGGTTAGGTGAGTATAGTAGTGGTGCTTGAAGGTGGGTTAGGTGAGTACAGTGGTGGTGGTGCTTGAAGGTGGGTTAGGTGAGTATCGTGGTGGTGCTTGAAAGTGGGTTAGGTGAGTATAGTGGTGGTGGTGCTTGAAGGTGGGTTAGGTGAGTATAGTAGTGGTGCTTGAAGGTGGGTTAGGTGAGTATGGTGGTGGCGCTTGAAGGTGGGTTAGATGAGTATAGTGGTGGTGCTTGAAGGTGGGTTAGGTTAGTATGGTGGTGGTGCTTGAAGGTGGGTTAGGTGCGTATAGTGGTGGTGTTTGAAGGTGTGTTAGATGAGTATAGTGGTGGTGGTGCTTGAAGGTGGGTTACGTGATTATAGTGGTGGTGCTTGACGGTGGGTTAGGTAAGTATGATGGTGGTGGTGCATGAAGGTGGGTTAGGTGAGAATAGAGGTGGTGCTTGAAGGTGGGTTAGGTGAGTATAGTTGTGGTGCTTGAAGGTGGGTTTGGTGAGTATAGTAGTGGTGGTGCTTGAAGGTGGGTTAGGTTAGTATGGTGGTGGTGCTTGAAGATAGGTTAGATGAGTATAGTGGTGGTGGTGCTTTAAGGTGGGTTAGGTGAGTGTACTGCTGGTGGTGCTTGAAGGTGAGTTAGGTGAATATAGTGGTGGTGCTTGAAGGTGGGTTTGGTGAGTATTGTGGTGGTGATGCTTGAAGGTGGATTAGGTGAGTATGGTGGTGGTTGTGCTTGAAGGTGGGTTAGGAGAGTTTACTGCTGGTGGTGCTTGAAGGTGGGTAAGATGAGTACAGTGTTGGTGGTGCTTGAAGGTGGGTTAGGCGAGTATAGTGGTGGTGCTTGAAGATAGGTTAGATGAGTATAGTGGTGGTGGTGCTTTAGGTGAGTGTACTGCTGGTGGTGCTTGAAAAGGAGTTAGGTGAATATAGTGGTGGTGCTTGAAGGTGGGTTAGATGAGTTTAGTGGTGGTGGTGCAAGAAGGTGGGTTAAGTGAGTATAGTGGTGATGCTTGCAGGTGGGTTAGGTGAGTAGAGTGTTGGTGCTTGAAGGTGAGTTAGGTGAGTATAGTGGTGGTGCTTGAATGTGGGTTAGGTGGGTATAGTGGTGGTGCTTGAAGGTGGGTTAGGTGAGTATAGTGATCGTGCTTTAAAGTGGGTTAGGCGAGTATAGTGGTGGTGCTTGAAGGTGGGTTAGGTGAGTATAGTGGTGGTGGTGCTTGAAGGTGGGTTAGGTGAGTATAGTAGCGATGCTTGCAGGTGGGTTAGGTGAGTATAGTGGTGGTGCTTGAAGGTGGGTTAGGTGAGTATAGTGGTGGTGGTGCTTGAAGGTGGGTTAGGTGAGTATAGTGGTGATGCTTGCAGGTGGATTAGGTGAGTATAGTGGTGATGCTTGAAGGTGGGTTAGGTCAGTATAGTGGTGGTGCTTGAAGGTGGGTTAGGTGAGTATAGTGGTGGTGCTTGAAGATGGGTTAGGTGAGTATAGTGGTGATGCTTGAAGGTGGGTTAGGTCAGTATAGTGGTGGTGCTTGAAGGTGGGTTAGGTGAGTATAGTGGTGGTGCTTGAAGCTGGGTTAGGTGAGTATAGTGGTGGTGCTTGAAGGTGGGTTAGGTGAGTACAGTAGTAGTGGTGCTTGAAGCTGGGTTAGGTGAGTACAGTAGTAGTGGTGCTTGAAGCTGGGTTAGGTGAGTATAGTGGTGGTGCTTGAAGCTGGGTTAGGTGAGTACAGTAGTAGTGGTGCTTGAAGCTGGGTTAGGTGAGTATAGTGGTGGTGCTTGAACCTGGGTTAGGTGAGTATAGTTGTGGTGCTTGATGGTGGGTTAGGTGAGTATAGTGGTGCTGCTTGAACCTGGCTTAGGTGAGTATAGTGGTGGTGCTTAAAGGTGGGTTAGGTGAATATGGTCATGGTGCTTGAAGGTGGGTTAGGTAAGTATAGTGGTGGTGCTTGAAGGTGGGTTAGGTGAGTATGGTGGTGGTGCTTGAAGGTGAGTTAGGTGAGTACAGTGGTGGTGATTGAAGGTGGGTTAGGTGAGTATAGTGGTGCTGCTTGAACCTGGGTTAGGTGAGTATAGTGGTGGTGCTTGAAGGTGGTTTAGATGAGTATAGTGGTGGTGCTTGAAGGTGGGTTAGGTGAGTATAGCGGTGCTGCTTGAACCTGGGTTAGGTGAGTATAGTGGTGGTGCTTGAAGGTGGGTTAGATGAGTATAGTGGTGGTGCTTGAAGGTGGGTTAGGTGAGTATAGTGGTGGAGTTGAAGGTGGGTTAGGTGAGTATAGTAGTGGTGCTTGAAGGTGGGTTAGGTGAGTACAGTGGTGGTGGTGATTGAAGGTAGGTTAGGTGAGTATCGTGGTGGTGCTTGAAAGTGGGTTAGGTGAGTATAGTGGTGGTGGTGCTTGAAGGTGGGTTAGGTGAGTACAGTGGTGGTGCTTGAAGGTGGGTTAGGTGAGTATAGTAGTAGTGCTTGAAGGTGGGTTAGGTGAGTATGGAGGTGGCGCTTGAAGGTGGGTTAGATGAGTATAGTGGTGGTGATTGAAGGTGGGTTAGGTTAGTATGGTGGTGGTGCTTGAAGGTGGGTTAGGTGCGTATAGTGGTGGTGTTTGAAGGTGTGTTAGATGAGTATAGTGGTGGTGGTGCTTGAAGGTGGGTTACGTGATTATAGTGGTGGTGCTTGAAGGTGGGTAAGGTTAGTATAGTGGTGGTGCTTGAAGATAGGTTAGATGAGTATAGTGGTGGTGGTGCTTTAAGGTGGGTTAGGTGAGTGTACTGCTGGTGGTGCTTGAAGGTGAGTTAGGTGAATATAGTGGTGGTGTTTGAAGGTGGGTTTGGTGAGTATTGTGGAGGTGATGCTTGAAGGTGGGTTAGGTGAGTATGGTGGTGGTTGTGCTTGAAGGTGGGTTAGGTGAGTTTACTGCTGGTGGTGCTTGAAGGTGGGTTAGATGAGTACAGTGGTGGTGGTGCTTGAAGGTGGGTTTGGTGAGTGTACTGCTGGTGGTGCTTGAAAAGGAGTTAGGTGAATATAGTGGTGGTGCTTGAAGGTGGGTTAGATGAGTATAGTGGTGGTGGTGCTAGAAGGTGGGTTAAGTGAGTATAGTGGTGATGCTTGCAGGTGGGTTAGGTGAGTAGAGTGTTGGTGCTTGAAGGTGAGTTAGGTGAGTATAGTGGTGGTGCTGGAAGGTGGATTAGGTGAGTACAGTGGTGGAACTTGAAGGTGGGTTGGGTGAGTATAGTGGTGGTGCTTGAATGTGGGTTAGGTGGGTATAGTAGTGGTGCTTGAAGGTGGGTTAGGTGAGTATAGTGATCGTGCTTTAAAGTGGGTTAGGCGAGTATAGTGGTGGTGCTTGAAGGTGGGTTAGGTGAGTATAGTGGTGGTGGTGCTTGAAGGTGGGTTAAGTGAGTATAGTAGCGATGCTTGCAGGTGGGTTAGGTGAGTATAGTGGTGGTGCTTGAAGGTGGGTTAGGTGAGTATAGTGGTGATGCTTGCAGGTGGATTAGGTGAGTATAGTGGTGATGCTTGAAGGTGGGTTAGGTCAGTATAGTGGTGGTGCTTGAAGGTGGGTTAGGTGAGTATAGTGGTAGTGCTTGAAGATGGGTTAGGTGAGTATAGTGGTGATGCTTGAAGGTGAGTTAGGTCAGTATAGTGGTGGTGCTTGAAGGTGGGTTAGGTGAGTATAGTGGTGGTGCTTGAAGCTGGGTTAGGTGAGTATAGTGGTGGTGCTTGAAGGTGGGTTAGGTGAGTACAGTAGTAGTGGTGCTTGAAGCTGGGTTAGGTGAGTACAGTAGTAGTGGTGCTTGAAGCTGGGTTAGGTGAGTATAGTGGTGGTGCTTGAAGCTGGGTTAGGTGAGTACAGTAGTAGTGGTGCTTGAAGCTGGGTTAGGTGAGTATAGTGGTGGTGCTTGAACCTGGGTTAGGTGAGTATAGTGGTGGTGCTTAAAGGTGGGTTAGGTGAATATGGTGATGGTGCTTGAAGGTGGGTTAGGTAAGTATAGTGGTGGTGCTTGAAGGTGGGTTAGGTGAGTATAGTGGTGGTGCTTGAAGGTGAGTTAGGTGAGTACAGTGGTGGTGCTTGAAGGTGGGTTAGGTGAGTATAGTGGTGCTGCTTGAACCTGGGTTAGGTGAGTATAGTGGTGGTGCTTGAAAGTAGTTTAGATGAGTATAGTGGTGGTGCTTGAAGGTGGGTTAGGTGAGTATAGTGGTGGAGTTGAAGGTGGGTTAGGTGAGTATAGTAGTGGTGCTTGAAGGTGGGTTAGGTGAGTACAGTGGTGGTGGTGCTTGAAGGTGGGTTAGGTGAGTATCGTGGTGGTGCTTGAAAGTGGGTTAGGTGAGAATAGTGGTGGTGGTGCTTGAAGGTGGGTTAGGTGAGTATAGTGGTGCTGCTTGAACCTGGGTTAGGTGAGTATAGTGGTGGTGCTTGAAGGTGGGTTAGATGAGTATAGTGGTGGTGCTTGAAGGTGGGTTAGGTGAGTATAGTGGTGGAGTTGAAGGTGGGTTAGGTGAGTATAGTAGTGGTGCTTGAAGGTGGGTTAGGTGAGTACAGTGGTGGTGGTGCTTGAAGGTGGGTTAGGTGAGTATCGTGGTGGTGCTTGAAAGTGGGTTAGATGAGTATAGTGGTGGTGGTGCTTGAAGGTGGGTTAGGTGAGTATAGTGGTGGTGCTTGAAGGTGGGTTAGGTGAGTATAGTAGTGGTGCTTGAAGGTGGGTTAGGTGAGTATGGTGGTGGCGCTTGAAGGTGGGTTAGATGAGAATAGTGGTGGTGCTTGAAGGTGGGTTAGGTTAGTATGGTGGTGGTGCTTGAAGGTGGGTTAGGAGCGTATAGTGGTGGTGTTTGAAGGTGTGTTAGATGAGTATAGTGGTGGTGGTGCTTGAAGGTGGGTTACGTGATTATAGTGGTGGTGCTTGACGGTGGGTTAGGTAAGTATGGTGGTGGTGGTGCTTGAAGGTGGGTTAGGTGAGAATACAGGTGGTGCTTGAAGGTGGGTTAGGTGAGTATAGTTGTGGTGCTTGAAGGTGGGTTTGAGAGTATAGTAGTGGTGGTGCTTGAAGGTGGGTTAGGTGAGTATAGTGGTGGTGCTTGAAGATAGGTTAGATGAGTATAGTGGTGGTGGTGCTTTAAGGTGGGTTAGGTGAGTGTACTGCTGGTGGGGCTTGAAGGTGAGTTAGGTGAATATAGTGGTGGTGCTTGAAGGTGGGTTTGGTGAGTATTGTGGTGATGATGCTTGAAGGTGGGTTAGGTGAGTATGGTGGTGGTTGTGCTTGAAGGTGGGTTAGGTGATTTACTGCTGGTGGTGCTTGAAATTGGGTTAGATGAGTACAGTGGTGGTGGTGCTTGAAGGTGGGTTAGGTGAGTATAGTGGTGGTGCTTGAAGATAGGTTAGATGAGTATAGTGGTGGTGGTGCTTTAAGGTGGGTTAGGTGAGTGTACTGCTGGTGGTGCTTGAAGGTGAGTTAGGTGAATATAGTGGTGGTGCTTGAAGGTGGGTTAGATGAGTATAGTGGTGGTGGTGCTAGAAGGTGGGTTAAGTGAGTATAGTGGTGATGCTTGCAGGTGGGTTAGGTGAGTAGAGTGTTGGTGCTTGAAGGTGAGTTAGGTGAGAATAGTGGTGGTGCTGGAAGGTGGATTAGGTGAGTACAGTGGTGGAACTTGAAGGTGGGTTAGGTGAGTATAGTGGTGGTGCTTCAATGTGGGTTAGGTGGATATAGTGGTGGTGCTTGAAGGTGGGTTAGGTGAGTATAGTGATCGTGCTTTAAAGTGGGTTAGGCGAGTATAGTGGTGGTGCTTGAAGGTGGGTTAGGTTAGTATAGTGGTGGTGGTGCTTGAAGGTGGGTTAGGTGAGTATAGTAGCGATGCTTGCAGGTGGGTTAGGTGAGTATAGTGGTGGTGCTTGAAGGTGGGTTAGGTGAGTATAGTGGTGGTGGTGTTGATGGTGGGTTAGGTGAGTATAGTGGTAATGCTTGCAGGTGGATTAGGTGAGTATAGTGGTGATGCTTGAAGGTGGGTTAGGTCAGTATAGTGGTGGTGCTTGAAGGTGGGTTAGGTGAGTATAGTGGTGGTGCTTGAAGATGGTTAGGTGAGTATAGTGGTGATGCTTGAAGGTGGGTTAGGTCAGTATAGTGGTGGTGCTTGAAGGTGGGTTAGGTGAGTATAGTGGTGGTGCTTGAAGATGGGTTAGATGAGTATAATGGTGGTGCTTGAAAGTAGGTTAGGTGAGTGTAGTAGTGGTGCTTGAAGGTGGGTTAGGTGAGTATAGTAGTGGTGCTTGAAGGTGGGTTAGGTGAGTATAGTGGTGGTGCTTGAAGGTGGGTTAGGTGAGTATAGTGTTGATACATGAAGGTGGGTTAGGTGAGTGTAGTAGTGGTGCTTAAAGGTGGGTTAGGTGAGTATAATGGTGGTGGTGCTTGAAGGTGGGTTAGGTGAGTATAGTGGTGGTGGTGCTTGAAGGTGGGTTAGGTGAGTATAGTGGTGGTGCTTGAAGGTGGGTTAGGTGAGTATAGTGTTGATACATGAAGGTGGGTTAGGTGAGTGTAGTAGTGGTGCTTAAAGGTGGGTTAGGTGAGTATAGTGGTGGTGGTGCTTGAAGGTGGGTTAGGTGAGTATAGTGGTGGTGCTTGAAGGTGGTTTAGGTGAGTATAGTGGTGGTGCTTGAAGGTGGGTTAGGTGAGTATAGTAGTGGTGCTTGAAGGTGGGTTAGATGAGTATAGTGGTGGTGGTGCTAGAAGGTGGGTTAGGTGAGTATAGTGGTGATGCTTGCAGGTGGGTTAGGTGAGTAGAGTGGTGGTGCTTGAAGGTGCGTTAGGTGAGTATAGTGGTGGTGCTGGAAGGTGGATTAGGTGAGTACAGTGGTGGAATTTGAAGGTGGGTTAGGTGAGTATAGTGGTGGTGCTTGAATGTGGGTTAGGTGGGTATAGTGGTGGTGCTTGAAGGTGGGTTAGGTGAGTATAGTGGTCGTGCTTTAAAGTGGGTTAGGAGAGTATAGTGGTGGTGCTTGAAGGTGGGTTAAGTGAGTATATTGGTGGTGCTTAAAGGTGGGTTAGGTGAGTATAGTGGTGATGCTTGAAGGTGGGTTATGTCTGTATAGTGGTGGTGCTTGAAGGTGGGTTAGGTGAGTATAGTGGTGGTGCTTGAAGATGGGTTAGGTGAGTATAATGGTGGTGCTTGAAGGTGGGTTAGGTGAGTGTAGTAGTGGGCTTGAAGGTGGGTTAGGTGAGTATAGTAGTGGTGCTTGAAGATGGGTTAGGTGAGTATAATGGTGGTGCTTGAAGGTGGTTTAGGTGAGTATAGTGGTGGTGCTTGATGATAGGTTAGGTGAGTATAATGGCGGTGCTTGAAGGTGGGTTTGGTGAGTATAGTGGTGGTGCTTGAAGATGGGTTAGGTGAGTATAATGGTGGTGCTTGAAGGAGGGTTAAGTGAGTATATTGGTGGTGCTTAAAGGTGGGTTAGGTGAGTATAGTTTTGGTGGTGCTTGAAGGTGGGTTAGGTGAGTATAGTGGTGGTGCTTGAAGGTGGGTTAGGTGAGTATAGTGTTGATGCATGAAGGTGGGTTAGGTGAGTGTAGTAGTGGTGCTTAAAGGTGGGTTAGGTGAGTATAGTGGAGGGTGGTGCTTGAAGGTTGGTTAGGTGAGTATAGTGGTGGTGCTTGAAGGTGGTTTAGGTGAGTAGAGTGGTGGTGCTTGAAGGTGGGTTAGGTGAGTAGAGTGGTGGTGCTTGAAGGTGGGTTAGGGGAGTATTGTGGTGGTGCTTGAAGGTGGGTTAGTTGAGTATAGTGGTGGTACTTGAAGTTGGGTTAGGTGAGTATAATGGTGTTGGTGGTGCTTGAAGGGAGGTTTGGTTAGTATAGTGATGGTACTTGAAGGTGGGTTAGGTGAGTATAGTGGTGGTGCTTGTAGGTGGGTTAGGTGAGTTTTGTGGTGTAGGTGCTTGAAGGTGGGTTAGGTGAGTGTAGTGGTGGTGCCTGAAGGTGAAAGTTGCTTGATAGAATTGGTGCGCAACTACTTGCACGATCGGTGATTAAACTCCGACCTGCATGACCAAGACCGTCGGTCTACCGTCCACTCTCTCCTTCGCCGCTCCCTAAGATTAAGGGGATCAGGAATTAATAATACTAAAATATTACGTGTACGCTGGCACTGAAAAATGCTGCTGTTAAAATTATTAAAATAATGGCATTTATTCCAAATAATAATTATGAGGCGGGTCTTGGAAGCGGTTCCCGGACTGCCCTTGAGCCACCAGGATGACTACTCCCAACAATATTTGTCCCTACCTAGAGAGTCCTTTAATAATGCATAAGTTATATTAACAGAGTCTGAACAAGAATATAATATACGGGCTCCACACAATATATTAGGACCAGTCCCTTGTTCTGTGCTGCAGGACCTTACTAACTCAACACCTCAGGTAATATTTCATAATAAATTAGTAAGACTTAGTGGGCCAGCTAAAGGCTTAGGGCCCGCGAAGGAACATCCCAGCATAAAAGCCCTGCGTGTTGTATGATTAGAAAATACTGTAAGAACATATGCAAACAAATGCCTCCTTTTCAGCTGATGAAAATAAAGCATATCTATCCACATGGCTCTGTCCTCGTCTCACACTATCCTTCTGTGTTAAGCCTGCCCGTCCTGCCATACCACCATTATCGCCGGACACTGGCGTGGCTCCACAATAACCATCACTAACAACTAGCCACCAACACCGACCTGGTGTCCTCTGCCTTCACCAGGAACAGCTCACGTCTTCTGGAGTGTTGTACAGGGTTGTACAGCACCTCAGGCCAGCCGGGGATATCCTGCAACGACAACTTGGAGTTGTCTTGACCAATGCTTGCTGTATTGACCGTTGTACGTGCCCGGTGTACTCTAGTCTTCCTTTCATTCGCGGACAAATTCGTTCACTGTCCGCCCTTCCAGCCGCGACCTACTGCCTCTCCCGCATCCGGCCTCTCCATTTGCTCAGCCGGTGATGACGTCACCCATCACCACCCTGGCAATTAGAGGAAGACTGTCAGGTCACCTTCATCTCCTGAGCGACATCACTTGTAACGGACGTCTTGAGGTCAAGCTTTTGTTTAGTGTTCTTGTGAGACCCGGCCCGGTGAGGCTCCTCACTCGCTGGTAAACACGGCCAGGTGAGGCTCCTCACTCGCTGGTAAACACGGCCAGGTGAGGCTCCTCACACGCTGGTAAACACGGCCCGGTGAGGCTCCTCACGCTGGTAAACACGGCCAGGTGAGGCTCCACACACGATGGTAAACACCGCCAGGTGAGGCTCCTCACACGCTGGTAAACACGGCCAGGTGAGGCTCCTCACACGCTGGTAAACACGGCCAGGTGAGGCTCCACACACGCTGGTAAACACAGCCAGGTGAGGCTCCACACACGCTGGTAAACACCGCCAGGTGAGGCTCCTCACACGCTGTTAAATACGGCCAGGTGAGGCTCCTCACACGCTGGTAAACACGGCCAGGTGAGGCTCCTCACATGCTGGTAAACACTGACAGGTGAGGCTCCTCACACGCTGGTAAACACTGCCAGGTGAGGCTCCACACACGATGGTAAACACTGACAGGTGAGGCTCCTCACACGCTGGTAAACACTGACACGTGAGGCTCCTCACATGCTGGTAAATACGGCCAGGTGAGGCTCCACACTCGCTGGTAAACACTGACAGGTGAGGCTCCACACACGATGGTAAACACTGACAGGTGAGGCTCCTCACCTGTCTTGATTCGAAGTCTTGAGGTTCGATCCCCGGTGGAGGCGGAAACAAAAATAGTCTGAGTTTCTTTCACCCTGATGTACCTGTTACCTAGCAGTAAATAGGTACTTGCGAGTTTGACAGCTGCTACGGGCTGTTTCCTGGGGGAGTGTAACAAAAAGAAGGCCTGGTGGAGGACCGGGCCGCGGGGACGCTAAGCCCCAAAATCATCTCAAGATAATCGTCTACAGATAGTGCTGACAGTTCAGCCGCGAGGAGCTGTTTGTATGTGTGTACTCACCTAGTTGTATTCACCTATGTACTCACATATTTGTGCTTGCGGGGGTTGAGCTTTGTCTCTTTGGTCCCGCCTCTCAACTGTCAATCAACTGGTGTACAGATTCCTGAGCCTACTGGGCTCTATCATATCTACATTTGAAACTGTGTATGGAGTCAGCCTCCGCAACATTTCTGCCTAATGCATTCCATCCGTTAACTACTCTGACACTGAAAAAGTTCCTTCTGACGTCTCTGTGGCTCATGTGGGTGATCAGTTTCCACCTGAGTCCCCTTGTTCGCGTACCACCAGTGTTGAATAGTTTATCCTCTTCTACCCGGTCGATTCCCCTGCGGATTTTGTAGGTAGTGATCATGACTTCCCTTACTCTTCTGTCTTCCAGTGTCGTAAGGTGCATTTCCCGCAGCCTTTCCTCGTAACTCATGCCTCAAAGTTCTGGGACTAGTCTAGTGGCATACCTTTGAACTTTTTCCAGCTTCGTCTCGTGCTTGACAAGGTACGGGCTCCATGCTGGGGCCGCATACTCCAGGATTGGTCTTACATATGTGGTGTACAAGATTCTGAATGATTTCTTATACAGGTTCCTGAAGGCAGTTCTGATGTTAGCCAGCCTCGCATATGCCGCAGACGTAATTCTTTTTATATGGGCTTCAGGAGACAGGTTTGGTGTGATATCAACTTCAAGATCTTTCTCTCTATCCGTTTCATTAAGTACTTCATCTCCTATTCTGTATCCTGTGCCTGGCCTCCTGTTTCCACCACCTAGTGTCATTACTTTGCATTTACTCAGGTTGAACTTTAACAGCCATTTGTTGGACCATTTATTCAGTCTGTCTAGGTCATCTTGTAGCCTCCTACTGTCATCCTCTGTTTCAATCCTCCTCATAATTTTTTAATCATCAGCAAACATTGAGAGAAACGATTCTATACCCTCTGGGAGATCATTTACATATATCAGAAACAGTATAGGTACAAGGACTGAACCTTGTGGGACTCCACTTGTAACGTCTCGCCAATCTGAGTCTTCACCCCTCACATTGACTCGCTGTCTCCTGTTGCTTAGGTACTCCTTTATCCAATGTAGTACCTTTCCTTTCACTCCAGCCTACATCTCCAGCTTTTTCACTAGCCTCTTGTGTGGTACTGTATCAATGGCTTTCTGACAATCCAAAAATATGCAGTCTGCCCACCCTTCTCTTTCTTGCCTGATTTGTGTTGCCTGGTCGTAGAATTCAAATAACCCTGTGAGGCACGACTTGCCATCCCTAAACCCATGTTGATGCTGTGGTACAAAGTTCTTTCGCTCCAGATGCTCCACTAGCTTTCTTTGCACAATCTTCTCCATCAGCTTACATGGTATGCACGTTAGGGACACTGGCCTGTAGTTCAGTGCCTCCTGTCTATCCTCTTTCTTGTATATCGGGACTACGTTAGCTTCTTTCCAAATTTCTGGCAGTTCCCCTGTTGCCAGTGATTTGTTATACACTATGGAGAGTGGCAGGCACAGTTCTTCTGCTCCTTCCTTTAGTATCGAAGGGAAGATTCATTCTGGGCCTATAGCCTTTGTCACATCCAACTCTAGTAAACACTTCCTGACTTCCCCACTGGTAATCTCAAACTCTTCCAGTGGTTCATGGTTAATTATTCCCTCTCTTATCTCTGGAATTTCTCCTTGCTCTAAGATGAAGACCTCCTGGAATTTCTTATTCAGTTCC
>NC_091153.1:13920760-13925760 GCF_040958095.1 Procambarus clarkii
GAGAATGTGTTGAGCCCAAGTAACCAACAGCCGAAGTAACCAACAAGAACCACTACACTAAGTGCCCCAGAGATGCCTCTTTCAAGAGACCGTCAACTGCAGAAGAGCCGGAGGGACAGCACAGAGAAGCCGGATGGATAACAAAGACTGGAAACTGTTAAATTTGAGGCGATCGTGAAGGCCGGATAGCGGTGGTCACTTGTTACTTAAGACTCACTCGACCTCAAGGAATTAGAAGCTCCTTAAATCTGTCTTTTATCTACAAGGAGTTAAGTATTGTGAGTCACAAACCGATTGCGATATTAAACAAATATATTAAAACAGCATCAAGAGACTCTGAAATCTCTTACAGGATTAGCATGAGTGTTATGGGGCCTTCATGGTGCTATGAATGCTCTATCACAGTTTTCTATGTTGCAATTGAACAGTCGCTCCTAATATATATATATATATATATATATATATATATATATATATATATATATATATATATATATATATATATATATATATATATATATATATATGTCGTACCTAGTAGCCAGAACTCACTTCTCAGCCTACTATTCAAGACCCGATTTGCCTAATAAGCCAAGTTTTCCTGAATTAATATATTTACTATAATTTTTTTCTTATGAAATGATAAAGCTACCCTTTTCTCTATGTATGAGGTCAATTTTTTTTTATTGGAGTTAAAATTAACGTAGATATATGACCGAACCTAACCAACCCTACCTAACCTAACCTAACCTATATTTATAGGTAAGGTTAGGTTAGGTAGCCAAAAAAAGCTAGGTTAGGTTAGGTTAGGTAGGTTAGGTAGACGAAAAAACATTAATTCATGAAAACTTGGCTTATTAGGCAAATCGGGCCTTGAATAGTAGGCTGAGAAGTGCGTTCTGGCTACTAGGTACGACATATATATATATATATATATATATATATATATATATATATATATATATATATATATATATATATATATATATATATATATACATATATATATATATATATATATATATATATATATATATATATATATATATATGTCGTACCTAGTAGCCAGAACTCACTTTTCAGCCTACAATGCAAGGCCCGATTTGCCTAATAAGCCAAGTTTTCATGAATTAATATATTTTCTCAAAACTTTTTCTTATGAAATGATAAAGCTACCCATTTCATTATGTATGAGGTCAATTTTTTTTATTGGAGTTAAAATTAACGTAGATATATGACCGAACCTAACCAACCCTACCTAACCTAACCTAACCTATCTTTATAGGTTAGGTTAGGTTAGGTAGCCGAAAAAGTTAGGTTAGGTTAGGTTAGGTAGGTTAGGTAGTCGAAAAACAATTAATTCATGAAAACTTGGCTTATTAGGCAAATTGGGCCTTGCATAGTAGGCTGAGAAGTGCGTTCTGGCTACTAGGTACGACATATATATATATATATATATATATATATATATATATATATATATATATATATACATATAACGTTCTGTGAATTGAAGATGTGTTAAGACATTCTCATGTGTGCATAGGGATGTGTTGTGAGAGCCTCACTCACTGCTGTGCTGTGGAATATGAGGCCATGTATTATTATACAAAGTGCCACTTTGTTTTATTGACAAAATTATGCAGTTGATGTTGTTTCTAGAGTATGATAAACCTAATAAAACAAATTTGTTCAAAAGATCGTATTGTGGTTGGAAAAAGATTTAAGGCTCTCAGGAATTGATGAGGCCAATTTGTTTGGTGAATTTGGTTGTGGAATTCTGAAGTCTCAGGCAGATTTCAGCCCCTTCACAGGACTGGAGACATTACGGTCCCGGAAAAGTCGCTCATCACCATCTAGAGGAGTCTTGCCCACCATTAATAAAAACACTAATAAACTCAAACAAAATGAGAAATGCTGCTGCGAGATGTTAATTAAAATTTAAATGGTGAAATATTTTTTAGTTTATATTTTCCTTACTCTTTAAATATTGGGATCATAATTTTGCTTTAAAATACTTTGGATGCGTCAAATCAAGATGTCATTCAGTTCGGTAAAATTATCGGTAATTCAAACATGATTCTAAGGGACAAAACAATAAAATGAAAGGAGGATAATAACCTCAGCGGAAGCTGCTGAGGCAGTGTTTCGATACTCTGAAAAGCAATTTGAGGCTCTCTTGCAGCTGACGAAGTAGTTACCAGCTCACCAGGACAGCGTCAGGCAGCATTAAACTAATCCGGATATTATATTGTAGAGTTTACAACATTTTAGGGTCTTTGTATATTGGCGTTTTTGAACAGTGACTCTGAGAAGATTACACATGAACTGATGCAATTTACCATATATGACTGGATGACCATCCTGCAAAACTGCAGTAGACAGTGGATCATATTGGGATGCAATGACGCTGCCTTTGCGTATACAGCAACTCAGTATTTAACGCCAGTTTACAAGCATTCTTAATGTCTCAAAACTAGGAATAAAATCACTAATCCGGAGCGTTACAAAAAAGTTACCTTTATTAACATGCATAGACACGGGCCAGCATACGTTGTGTGTGGTCAGTAGAGAGACGAATGTTGCGAGTTGACGCCGATAAGAGAGTACCAGCCTCTATATCACAGAGACAAGTTTGCAACTATATTTCTTCATCCACAGGATGCAACGATAATCATGTAGACAAAGCAAAAAGCTATTTTTTTAATAGCATGACTTCTGTAAAGATGAGGGATGCAGAAGAGAAAAGGGAGGTACAGACGTTGTGTTTACATGGCCAGTGAGCCAATCACAATGATGCTTGCGGGACCACTAACAAATTCACAACCCACTCTACAGCCTTTTTGCAAGAGGTTGTACAGGATCTGAGACTAAACGAAGCTCACAAACAACGGGTTTTCCCATAAATATAATCACCCACATTCATTCATTCTCCATAAAAGCACGATATAGTCCACTGTTCATAGGTAATAAGTCCAGCGACTTGTTCAACACATGTTTTATTTAAAGCAGTAACACTTTCTGTGGAGTTATCATTAACCGAAGATTTTGTAGTATTGAGTAAAAAGATAGTTTCATTAGGTTGATTCATTCATGTATTTATAAGTATCCAAACACACAAACAAACTTCACACACACACACATAAGGCTTAAGAAATTAAAAAAAAATGTTTTGTCTGTGTGTACAAATATAATATATTTAATGTTTCAAAAACATGTCTACAAAAGGGATTCTTTCAATTCAATATACTGTATATATATATATATATATACATATATATATATATATATATATATATATATATATATATATATATATATATATATATATATATACATATATATATATATATATATATATATATATATATATATATATATATATATATATATATATATATATATATATATATATATATATGTATATATATATATATATATATATATATATATATATATATATATATATATATATATATATATATATTATTAAATATGACCGAAAAAGTAAGATTAATAATTCTAACACGAATTTTCTCAATCTTTCGAACATTACGCTTCACTGTTGGAGGTAAATAAAAAATCACTTCTCCAAAATTCATTTTTATTTCTAGTCTGACGCGACACGGGCGCGTTTCGTAAAACTTATTACATTTTCAAAGACTTCACAAATACACAACTGATTAGAACTTACGTCTCTCTGATATTATATCTACATTTGAGTGAGGTGGGAAGGGTGATGTGGCATTAACACAAGACAGAACAGGAGGGGATATTAATAGGGTATTAAAAGTATCAACACAAGACAGAACAGAAACAATGGGTATTTGAATAGAAGTGTTTGTAGAAAGCCTATTGGTCCATATTTCTTGATGCTTCTATATTGGAGCGGAGTCTTGAGGTGGGTAGAATATAGTTGTGCAATAATTGGCTGTTGATTGCTGGTGTTGACTTCTTGATGTGTAGTGCCTCGCAAACGTCAAGCCGCCTGCTATCGCTGTATCTATCGATGATTTCTGTGTTGTTTACTAGGATTTCTCTGGCGATGGTTTGGTTATGGGAAGAGATTATATGTTCCTTAATGGAGCCCTGTTGATTATGCATAATGAAGTGAAGCGTAATGTACCTAAGATTGAGAAAATTCGTGTTATAATTATTAAACTTACTTTTTCGGTCATATTTAATAATATATGTCTACAGGAAAGACTGCTACCAAAATATACTAATATATATATATATATATATATATGCCTATACTTGCATAAACCACAAGTGAAGATAAACAATCTTTGGACAACACCCACCAGTGGGACTCGAACCCAGAAAGCACAACTACCTTCCAGTAGCTGGCATAACTAGTATGCTTTAACCCACTACGCCATCAGACCTTACAAAAGAAGTAGATAGTTCGAGATATATATATCTCAAACATCTCTACCTCCCGAAGGCACCAGATGAGTGAGGGGTCAGTCTGCAATTTTCGTCAAGCCACTGTCAATGTGAGAGAACTCGTGTCCAGCTTATAAGCCTATACTTGCATAAACCACAAGTGAAGATAAACAATCTTTGGACAACACCCACCAGTGGGACTCGAACCCAGAAAGCACAACTACCTTCCAGTAGCTGGCATAACTAGTATGCTTTAACCCACTACGCCATCAGACCTTACAAAAGAAGTAGATAGTTCGAGATATATATATCTCAAACATCTCTACCTCCCGAAGGCACCAGATGAGTGAGGGGTCAGTCTGCAATTTTCGTCAAGCCACTGTCAATGTGAGAGAACTCGTGTCCAGCTTATAAGCCTATACTTGCATAAACCACAAGTGAAGATAAACAATCTTTGGACAACACCCACCAGTGGGACTCGAACCCAGAAAGCACAACTACCTTCCAGTAGCTGGCATAACTAGTATGCTTTAACCCACTACGCCATCAGACCTTACAAAAGAAGTAGATAGTTCGAGATATATATATCTCAAACATCTCTACCTCCCGAA
>NC_091153.1:13930760-13981311 GCF_040958095.1 Procambarus clarkii
TTTAATACCCTATTAATATCCCCTTTTGTTCTGTCTTGTGTTAATGCCACATCACCCCTCCCACCTCACTCAAATGTAGATATAAAATCAGAGATACGTAAGTTCTATTCAGTTGTGTATTTGTGAACTAAAAGTCTTTGAAAATGTAATAAGTTTTACGAAACGCGCCCGTGTCGCGTCAGACTAGAAATAAAAATGAATTTTGGAGAATTGATTTTTGATTTACCTCCAACAGTGAAGCGTAATGTACGAAAGATTGAGAAAATTCGTGTTAGAATTATTAATCTTACTTTTTCGGTCATATTTAATAATATATATATATATATATATATATATATATATATATATATATATATATATATATATATATATATATATATATACATATATATATATATATATATATATATATATATATATATATATATATATATATATATATATATACACATATATATGTTTATGCATTGTCGCCGACCTTAAGAGGATGGATGGGAGGATTGAGGATATTGATGCTCATGATGCACTCTACCTCATCACCAGATGTCTGTCCCTCCCCAGGTTAACCTACTTTCTGAGGTGTTCACCATCTTACAGTAGCCAAAAACTAAGTGAGTATGACCGGTTACTGAAATCAATGCTAGAAAAAGCCCTTAACCTCTCTCTCGATGACCTACAGTGGAAACAAGCCTCTCTTCCCGTAAGACTTGGGGGCCTCGGAGTTCGAACAGCAACGCAAATCGCTGTTCCAGCCTTCCTGTCCTCCTTATCAGCATCCGACGACCTTGTGAAGGAAATTCTACCTCCCCACTTACATCAGCTGGCAGGTGTACATGATCCCAATTTTACACGCTGTGCCACAGAGTGGGCCTCTCGTGCAGGCCAATCACCTCAACCACCATCCCCAAAATCCCACAAGCAATCCAGCTGGGATGGTCCCATTGTAGACCAAGTTGCTGCAGAGTGCCTGGGTGCTGCAACAACACAACACGACATTGCTCGCCTCACAGCAGTAGCAGCACCACATGCAGGGGATTTCCTGTTAGCAACCCCAATGTCGGCAACTGGCACGCGTCTCACACCACACGCCCTCCGAATTGCTGTGGCCCTCCGCCTTGCTGCCCCAATCCACACCAGATATAGGTGTATTTGCGGCGAGGTGGTGGCTGACAGGTACGGTCACCATGGCCTACTCTGCCAAAGCACAGGGGGATGGCACTCGAGGCACAGTGAAGTTAACGACATCATCAAGAGAAGCCTCACTACAGCTGGATGCCCAGCTGAAAGAGAGCCCCGTTACCTAACGCCCCGTAACTCTGATGCTCTTATTGGTCGCCCGGATGGTATCACAGTGAACCCCTGGAAGAATGGCAAGCAGTTGGTATGGGACTACACGTGCGTATCAACCCTGGCTAACACCTACATTAACCTCAGTGTTGCACAACCAGGTGGCGCTGCCACCCACAGGGAAGCAGCCAAATCCCGTAAGTATAGAGAACTGGATCACCACTACAATTTTGTCCCCATTGCTTCTGAGACGCTCGGCGCCTGGGGTAAAAGTGCTACCAGTTTTTTGAAGGAACTGGGTTCTAGGCTCATTGAAACAACAAGGGACCCGAGAGCTGCAAGCTTTCTTTTCCAGCGCCTCAGTGTGGCGATACAGAGGGGAAATGCGCACTGCATCCAGGGTTCCTGCCCGCCATCTGAGGAGGTGGAGGAACTCGACAACCTATGACAACCATCTTTGTAACCCATATGTAACTCCTTTTTTGTAACAAAGTTCAAATAAAGTAAATATATATGTGTACATACAAAAGAATGGGGGTGGTAGGAGAAGATAATATTGGTGTTCAGTGAGAGACCACAAGGTCTCCTCTGAATACTTTTTATTTTCTTCTCCGAGGCTATGGGTCCCCACATTGGCACCAGAGGTGGTACCCTCACAAACTTTATATATATATATATATATATATATATATATATATATATATATATATATATATATATATATATATATATATATATATATATATATATATATATATATATATAAATCATCTATCGATGATTTCTGTGTTGTTTGTTAAGATTTCTCTGATGATGGTCTGGTTGTGAGAAGAGATTATATGTTCCTTAATGGAGCCCTGTTGTTTATGCATTGTCAATCGCATGGAAAGAGACGTTGTTGTTTTGCCTATATACTGAGTTCTTTGGGACTTACAGTCAGAAAAGTGGGCATTTGAAGACATAGACGATGTTTGTTTCCTTCAAGGCGTTATGCTTGGTATCTGGAGAGTTCTTCATGAGTAGATTGGCCGTTTTTTGATGGGATTTATAGTACATCATCTATTGTATTTTCTGATTTTTGTCTCTAGGGATAATATTCCTATCAACAATATCTTTCAGGACCCTTTCCTCCGTTTTATGAGCCGTCGAAAAGAAGTTCCTGTAAAATAGTCTTATAGCGGGTACAAGTGTTGTGTTAGTTAACTCTTCAGAGGTTGCATGACGTTTCTCGTTTCTTTTTATGATATCTTCAACAAAACCATTAGAGAAGCCGTTGTTGACTTGGACCTGCCTATTGTTTATTATTGATCAGATCTGCATGAGCGAGGGTCAACTGACGTATTCTGCTTCGAAAGAGCTGGTCATTGTTCACATCTTTGGGTCGGACCAGTTTACGGTGTTTCAAATAGACGAAGAGTTAAATGAATGGAAAGCAGTGAAGTCGAGTGTCCACACCTTGTGACAGCAGACAAGTAAATGACACAGAGAAATCTCATTACCGTGATATATCAACGAAAAAATCCCAGTGGGTGCAGGTTTAACCCAGGATGCAATTATTTTGACCATTTCATGGCACAGTTGATTAGAGTACGTCTGGGAACACCCAGTGCACAGGTTCGAACCCTCATCACGGCTCCTGATGATTTGTGATATGTTCTTTTACTAAATGACGTTTGCATTCGAATCTGAATGATGAATGGGATGAAAAATGTCTTATTATTGGTTACATCACGTCACGTGACTTGTAAAGTGACGTCAAAGTATTTAACGTCATAGATAAAATATTTTCCATTCTGTTAGCTAAAAATGATACACAAAAGTTATTGATATTTCAAAATGAAAAGATAACCTCTGCACCACTCAGAAAATAAAAGTGATCTGGTGGAAGATATTTCAGGAAGTTGTTCCCAAGAAGAACGTTGCTGACAGGAAACATTCAGGATGTAGTAAACATTATGTAACCATTTAGAAACTTCCTTTTTTCCAGTCTCGGAAAGTCATTTGGTTACTATGAAAGACTGACAAAGAGATCAGAGCACAAAATGTACCGAAATATATTTTAGGGAAAATCAGTAATACAAAATTATTATTATATAATTGCTCAGTAGTGCAAATAACATATTCTGAATCTATAATAATAAACTGGACTCTAATGATAATTTATATTTCCTTAATCAAGTTATACTACAAATGCCTTACATAATCTTAAAGTGAACGTGAGTGAATTAAACATTAACTTTAGTAGTTGCTACTAACGTGACACTGTAATGAACAATAACGCAGTGAGCTTTAACCAGAGATTTATCTATGAGAAAATAAATTTCTCAGTTTCAAATTAGCAAATGCAAAGATCAATTTATCGCGCACAAGTATTAATAAGACCCACTAAGCAAAATTACGATGGAATTACACTCATAAGTGATAAACAACTTTCTAATATAAAATAAAACATGTTAAATGACATCCAACCCACATATCTGCAAATGAATCAACATATGAATGAAGATGACATTTTGTTCCGTCCTCCTCATATTCTTACCTTTCATCTTATTCAACATCTCACAAGGGCAAGCAACTGGAAAGTCAGCATACCTTTCTTCCCACAGCATCTAAGACGCTCGTCCCTGGGCTAGGAGCGCCCTCAGCTTAATCAAAGAGTCGGGTTCCAGACCCAGTCGCACCACCAGAGACCCAAAAACTGGAGGTGCTCCTAAGACCCAAGTGGTGAGGCTTCGTATGTAGGTGGTTGAAAGATAGTAATAGTTGGTTTGTTAGACAGTTGACCAGGTGCTTTACGTGACACCACACGGGACTCAGCTGCTGAGTACAGTGTGGAGAGGTTGACTACAAACAGGCTTCAGAATTTTCTTATTTGTCCCTTGTCGTGACAGGGAGCAAACAACCTGTAGGTAGCAATTAACAATATATTATCGGTGCTGTTCTTAAACTTGTTTGTACAAGAACGTGGGAAGCATAGTAGTGCATTCTAAAATGAATTGAATTTTTATATATTACTGTAGGGATATTTGAAGGGCAATGAGCATGCTGGCATGATAATCCTGGACTGAATAGTAACATAATCAACCTCGTCTAAAGAGTGGGATAGTTGGAATGACTTTCTTTAGTGTTTGAATGTTGGACTTCATCTCGCGTCATTGTGTTGTCGAACATTCAACTCCCCAAAACATTGCCTCAGGGAAGGTGCCGGATATGTTAAAACGTAACTAACATGAATGGGTAAATGAACCAGACATCATAACGTTAGGACAGTGAGGTGATGAAGGAGGAAAGACCAAAACAAGACACAAGATACTTAGAGGAACTGACAGAGTGAACATAAATGAGAGATTCATCCCACATGATCTTCCTTGATATAATAATGCCTCAAAAGGCAGCGTGATAACTATAAATAAGTTGTTTCCTCATCTTTGTTTTTTTCTACAAAATGTTCCATGTTCAAAGTGAAACGACAAAATAAAAGGTTAAGGGTCAAAATTATAAACTCAGAGAAGCCAGCGGGAATTTTAGAGAGACGTATTAGTGTGCACGTAATAAACACGTTAAGTAAAGGTAGACTACAAACCAGCGACGCAACATTTGTGTACATGAAGAAATATGATAATAAATGAGACGAGCGGTAAGGCAATACTCGTGCCAATTGACAACTAACAAAACTGGTTCTCAAGAGCTGCTCTTTGCTCCTCCAAACACAGCTCTGTGAGTACATGCACACAGTGAAAGAGTGCACGAGTTACAACACTCCCCCTTCCCTATCAATATGCTTCTCACCTCTCCTCATCAACCACCACCAATAAACTACCCACATCCCCGCCTCCCGTCTACCATCACAGACCACCATAGCCACGTACATCTCCATCCTTTTATCAGCCATCCTGGCCTTCGTGCCACCTTTCTCCCCATCTCCACTGCCTTAGTGGGTTCATCTTCCCAGTCCTTCCCATGTCTTATCCAAAACAGGATAAGGAGAGCAGGAAGAAACGAGGCAATACTGATCAAGGGAAAAATCTTTTTAGCATAATTTTTTTTGTACAATACAAACAATGACTTGGCCTTTGCACTGATAATAATTTTAGTGTCAGAGGAAGGCGTGGTGATGACAATTTGGTGTCAGGAGAAGGCGTGGTGGTGTCATTTTATGACTGTGTCATTTTAGATTCACGAGAGGGCGTAGTGGTGGCACTTTAGAATCAGGAAACTTTGATGGTGACATTTTAGTATCAGGAGAGAGAGAGAGAGTGTGTGTGATGGTGACCTTTTAGTGTCAGGAGAGGGCATGGTTGTTTCATTTTAGAGTCAGGAGAGAGTGTGATGGGGGAACTACATCTCCTGGAGAACCAAGGAATATTCAGACAAGAGTTCAAAAAAATTAACAAAGTTTGAAAAAAAACTCACCCATGTGGGAGTAGAGACCTACCTTAGGGCGAGAGTAGAGTTGTTAGTAATAAGGTACTTTAATTTCTACCAAATTACCTGTAATCATTGGTACAAGTCCGGAGCCTGCTCTGTGTTTAGTCTATAAAGGCGTAGTGACAATGAAGGCTATTGATGTAGAGAGAAATGGGGAGAGTAAACGGCAAATATACAATAAAAAGAATATAAGACCAGAGACTTCATGGTGATAATTGTAAAGAAAACAGAACTTAGCGGAACGACTCAAGACACGACGGAATACATAAAAAACTTACAATAAAAGTGGTTTAAATATAGCAACACTTGCTTCTTTGCTGAGGGAACTGAGTGATGTGGATGGGTTGAGGAGCACACCACGATGGAGATGGGGAATAAGGTGGTAAGGACATATAAGGCGAATTGATGAAGACGACAAAGGGGCAATTTTCCAAGCCAGAGAGTATAGTAATAGACATATATGCCAGGAAGACCTTGTTTTGTGTCAGAGTTGTAAATTAGGCAGACAAAGAAGTAGTGGAAACTAACACAATAGTTTGTACAAAGATATACCAAACCTTGAGATGGTTACCTTGTGATAATTTCGTGGCTTAGCGACCACGAGGCCCAGTCCTCAGCCAGGCCTTCAAATTATAACACAATAGCGTGATATATCTTTGCAAAAGTCATCGGAGCAGACCGGGGATCGAACCAGCGTTATGAGACGCCTGAAGCTAACTTCATACATAATTGTTAATGGTGATCTGATGATGATATAATGGTGATTAATGATATTATAATGATGGTTAATGATGATATAAAATACTAGAGAGCCGAGGCTGTGCTCTAACCTGCGAAATATTCGTTGTTGTAGTCAGGACCTGACATTTGGCCCTGCGAGTCCATATAGGGAGGTACAAACACACGACTAAACATGCACATATACATACTCACACGACTAAACATGCACATATACATACACAATCTCTTATCCTCCTTATCTCTTTCTATAACTTCCCTACCTCATTCACCCCTTCCCACCCTCCTTCCTTCTTTCGTTCCTTCCTTCCCTCCCTCCTTCTCACCTCCCCCATACACACAAACACACACACAGCGAGAATGTTAAGTGACCTTCCACCCACCCAGAAACCTTACCACTGCCCTTTACTATACCTTACCCTACCTTTACTATACCTTACCCTACCTTTACTATACCTTACCCTACCTTTACTATACCTTACCCTACCTTTACTATACCTTACCCTACCTTTACTATACCTTACCCTACCTTTACTATACCTTACCCTACCTTTACTATACCTTACCCTACCTTTACTATACCTTACCCTACCTTTACTATACCTTACCCTACCTTTACTATACCTTACCCTACCTTTACTATACCTTACCCTACCTTTACTATACCTTACCCTACCTTTACTATACCCTAAATGAGTCGGATATAAGGTAAAAACTTCCCAAGGGAAGGAGTGATCATAGTGCATTGACCTTTCAGTACCTGGTTGAGCTAGGAATTATCGCCCCCAAAAAGAACTGGGAAACAAAGGGCTGGCGTACCGAAAGGAAAATTATGAGGAGATGAGAAAATTCCTAAGGGATATACCATGGGACACAGAACTCCAAAACTAGGTCCGTACAAGACATGATGGACTATGTCACCCAAAAGTGTCAGGAGGCAGTAAGCAGGTTTATCCCAGCCCGACAAGAAAAAATCGAAAAGCAAAAGAAGAATCCGTGGTTTAATAGGGCATGTCTGGAAGCAAAGGAACTGAACAAAAGAGCATGGAGGAACTTTCGAAATAACAGAACACCAGAAAGCAGAGAGAGATACCAGAGAACTAGGAACGAGTATGTTAGTGTGAAAAGAGAAGCTGAGAAAAAGTATGAAAATGATATAGCTAATAAAGCCAAGACCGAACCAAAACTACTACACAGTCACAGCAGGAGTAAAACAACGGTGAAGGAACAG
Organism: Procambarus clarkii; assembly: GCF_040958095.1. NCBI lineage: Eukaryota > Metazoa > Arthropoda > Malacostraca > Decapoda > Cambaridae > Procambarus > Procambarus clarkii. Next base: position 13,938,445 of record NC_091153.1, read on the forward strand.
GTGATGAAACTTAGAATGGGTGAGGACAAGTACACAGAGAATGACAAAGAGGTGTGTGACCAACTCAACAAGTCATTCCAGGAGGTCTTCACAATAGAACAAGGAGAGTTGGCAGAAAACCAGGCGGTCTTGGAAGGGTTCGAAATTTCAAGAGATGAGGTCAAGAGGCAGCTATTGAAGCTGGACGTGAAAAAGGCTGTTGGGCCGGATGGAATCTCACCATGGGGTATTGAAAGAGTGTGCAGGAGCACTTTGTTTGCCACTCTCCATAGTGAATAGTAGGTCACTGGCAACGGGAGACCTACCATAAATATGGAAGACGGCTAATGTAGTCCCAATATACAAAAAGTGTGATAGACAAGAGACAATGAACTGCAGGCCAGTGTCATTAACATGTGTAGCATGCAAGGTGATGGAGAAGATCATGAGAAAAAACCTACTAACACATCTGGAGAGAAGAGACTTCGTGACAAATCGCCAACATGGGTTCAGGGAGGGTAAATCTTGCCTTACAGGCTTAATAGAATTCTACGATCAGGTGATAAAGATTAAGCAAGAAAGAGAAGGATGGGCGGACTGCAGTTTTTTGGATTGTTGGAGAGCCTTTGACACAGTACCCCATAAAAGGCTGATGCATAAGCAGGAGAGACAAGCAGGAGTAGCTGGTAAGGTGCTCCAGTGGTTAAGGGAGTACCTAAGCAATAGGAAGCAGAGAGTTACGGTGAGGGGTGAGACCTCAGATTGGCGTGAAGTCACCTGTGGAGTCCCACAAGGCTCTGTACTAGATCAAAACCTGTGTCGTATATACGTAAATGATCTTACGGAGGGTATAGACTCATTTCTCTCAATGTTTGCTGACGATGCCAAAATTATGAGAAGGATTAAGACAGAGGAGAACTATTTGTAGCTTCAAGAAGACCTAGACAAACTGAAGGAATGGTTGGACAAATTGTTCATAGAATTTAACCCAAGCAAATGTATTGAAGATAGGTGTAGGGAGCAAGAGGCCAGATACAAGGTATCATCTGGGAGACGAAATTCTTCAAGAGTCAGAGAGAGAAAAAGACTTGGGGGTTGATATCAAGCCAGACCTGTCCCCTGCAGCCCATATCATGAGGATTACATCAGCGGCATATGCCAGGCTGGCCCACATAACAACGGCATTTAGAAACCTGTGTAAGGAATCATTCAGAACTTTCTATACCACATATGTCAGACCAATCCTGGAGTATGCAGCCCCAGCATGGAGTCCATATCTAGTCAAGGATACGACTAAACTGGAAAAGGTTCAAAGGTTTCCCACCAGACTAGTACCCGAGCTGAGAGCCATGAGCTACGAGGAGAGACTACGGGAATTAAACCTCACGTCGCTGAAAAACAGAAGAGTTAGAGAGGACATGATCACCACATTCAAGATTCTCAAAGGAATTGATAGGGTAGATAAAGACAGGCTACTTAACACAATAGCTATTTAGCACACGCACTAGGGGAAACAGCTGGAAACTGAGTGCCGAAATGAGCCACAGAAATGTTATAAAGATCTTTTTTAGTGTCAGTGGTTGACAAATGGAATGCATTTGGAAGTGATGTGGTGGAGGCTGACTCCATACACAGTTTCAAGTGTAGATATGATAGAGGCCAATAGTCTCAGGAACCTGTACACCTGTTGATGGACGGTTGAGAGGCGGGACCCCGCAAGCACAAATAGGTGAGACACACACACACACAGTCACTAGAAATTGTGTGAGTACAAATAGGTGAGTACACACATACACACAACCATGCCACAGGAATCCCTGGGGAGAGGTATTGCCTTTAGAGTGAAGGGAGGAATGTTTTAAAAGCAGAGGATGATGAGAGAGGCCGGCAAGAAGCCAGGAGACGAGACGTGGACTTAGTCAATGGCTCTCTCCTTAGATCTTCTGAAATGGAGCAAGGAGCGTAAAACAGCTCCAAGTTTACTAAAACTTAAAGCTTTGCCATTAAAAGAAACTTTTTTCACATATGTTTTAAATATTTATAAAAATAAGTATGCCAATATACTTATGTGTATATTTATAAATTGACCATTAACCTGAAATAAATGCATATGAAGTGTCACAATAAAGTGGCTGCAAGTATTTTCAGTAGTAGAAAGAAAATACACCCTGAATAGGCGACATCCTGAAATAAATGTTTGTCACACAAACATTTGGTGTACTAATTTTCGGTCAAAAAGGAAACAGAATAAAAAACAAAATAGCTGGGAGCAGAGAGTCTAAGAAAATACAAATACATGGCAGAAAATCTGATAAAAAAGAATGATTAGGAAGAAGGCATTGATAGACAAAAGTGAGGTTCCAGAGTATGCAGAGAAGCAGGACAGACAACATCCTAAGACTGGAGGAAGATGTGAATGGTTGCTGAATTATTTTGTGTAAATATGTTAACAAAAATAAGGGCTAAAGAACCCATATTACTGAGACGACTTATTTAAAAACGGAATACGAGCATAATTTAATTACAGAAAATGTTTAATAACATGAAAATATGTATTATGATATATCTTACGTGAATTACAACCATTTTGCAGATGAAAAGTCACAATAACGTGGCTGAAAAAGGTTAACCAAACTACACACTAGAAATTGAAGAGACGACGACGTTTCGGTCGTCCGAAAACGACCATTATCATTATCGATTGTGATGAGACGAGGGAGGCGCGGGCATTAAGTAGGCAGGAGAGAGGTGAGGAGATGGAAATCTTAGAGGAAGATAAGAGCAAGGTGTAAGGTACGGAAAGTAAGGTGTAATAAACGGTGTAATAATAAGAGTAAGAATGGGAACGTAAGAGAAACAAGAGAAAGAAAAAGAAAGACAAAAAAGAAGGATAGGCTAATGTTAGGTCACATAAGTTAGAAAGTTTGGAACATTTGAGTATGTGCTGTGAAAGGGAGGAGTCAACAGCAACAAAGCCAGAACTCAGGTTCATGTTGGGTAGGTTGTGTATCAGAGCAGAGTCGACAAGACGGCGTCTGTGTAGAGTAGAGGCAGGAAAGATTATTTTAGAGGAAGACCAATCAATAGGATGATTAGAATCCCTAACATCACAGAAGAAAGCATTGTTAGTGTCTGCAGACACAAACAATGCACTTCGTTTGTGTTCCTTAAGTCTGTCATTAAGTGAACGACCAGTTTTACCAAAGTATTGGAGAGGACAAGACGAACAGGAAATAGAGTAGACACCAGCAGCATAAGAAGCAGGAGGAGCAGTGTAAACTAGATTGCTACTACGAAGCGTGTTTGTTTGTCGAAAGGCGAGCCGTATGTCAAGAGGACGCAAAGTATTAGGAAGAGTTTTGAGTTCATATATGAAGGCAGAGCACAGTGCTAATAGGGTTGGAAGCAGGTATAAGATAAAAGAAATTTCGTTTAGCTTGAGAATGAGAACAGTTGATTAAAATTTTTATGAACTTATCAAATTTATCAAAAATTTTATACCGCCATTTTGAAAGCAAATGAAGTCCGAAAGGATAATCTGAATTTTTACAAATATCGGTGATATGAAAAAGATTGAAAATGAAGATCTTTGAATTATAATTCCAGAATGAGAACGCATCGCAATTTTTGCTTAAGGACAAAATATTTAATAGTGACTACTATAATTGAGGGACCGCAGTCTCCTGTTTACATAGTACTTATAGTAATGGAGTGAATCATCGTACACATATGGACATTTAGAAGGAACAAATTGATACTACTGTATTGAATTTGGACAAACCGGAAAAGATTTTGTATTAATGTTGCTAATAAAACCTAACCTAACTATTCAAGACCTAATACACGCTATCAGAGGCCTAACATGGTACTCATATATTAGGCGTCAGACAGTAAAATAAGCTATACTAGGCTTAAGAATATTTAAGCTTGGTTCTTAGCTTCATTTTTTCCAGAACTATTAAAGTAATTGCACCAAATTATACTATACAATATTCCAATACGTCAATTTATGTAAGATAGTCCACATAGATACATAATCTACAGAAGGATCTAAAACAGGAGGATGAGTTGGAATATGTAGTTGAGTTACATGTGACGAGAGCATTTACCAGCGGTGAGTCATGCTGCACAACAACGGGCACAGGACAGCCCGGTCTCTTGATCTAACACTACGTACAAAGTACAGTGTGCTATCCTAACCAGAAACGCACCCAAGCAACACACCCAACATAACCTACTTTACACAGAAAACGTGAATATTTGTGAGACGCAACTTTTCTGTAGTATATTATAATTTGTACCTTGAGGGACCATAATGGGCAGAAGGAGACATTAGTTCAGAGATCGGCCGGTGGCTCTCATTCCCACACTAATGACGTGATGCTGTGACGACCATACTAATGACGTGACGCTGTGACGACCATGCTAATGACGTGACGCTGTGACGACCATACTAATGACGTGACGCTGTGACGACCATACTAATGACGTGACGCTGTGACGACCATACTAATGACGTGACGATGTGACGACCATACTCATAACGTAACGCTGTAACGACCATACTAGTGACGTGACGCTGTGACGACCATACTAATGACGTGACGCTGTGACGACCATACTAATGACGTAACGCTGTGACGACCATACTAATGACGTGACGCTGTGACGACCATACTAATGACGTGACGCTGTGACGACCATACTAATGACGTGACGATGTGACGACCATACTCATAACGTAACGCTGTAACGACCATACTAGTGACGTGACGCTGTGACGACCATACTAATGACGTGACGCTGTGACGACCATACTAATGACGTAACGCTGTGACGACCATACTAATGACGTAACGCAGTGACGACCATACTAGTGACGCGACGCTGTGACGACCATACTAATAACGTGACGCTGTGACGACCATACTAATAACGTGACGCTGTGACGACCATTCTAGTGACGCGACGCTGTGACGACCATACTCATAACGTAACGCTGTGACGACCATACTAATAACGTGACGCTGTGACGACCATACAAGTGACGTGACGCCGTGACGACCATACTAGTGACGCGACGCAGTGACGACCATACAAGTGACGTGACGCTGTGACGACCATACTAGTGACGCGACGCAGTGACGACCATACAAGTGACGTGACGCTGTGACGACCATACAAGTGACGTGACGCTGTGACGACCATACTAATAACGTGACGCTGTAACGACCATACTAGTGACGTGACGCTGTGACGACCATACTCATAACGTGACGCTGTGACGACCATACTAGTGACGTGAAGCTGTGACGACCATACAAGTGACGTGACTCTGTGACGACCATACAAGTGACGTGACGCTGTGACGACCATACAAGTGACGTGACGCTGTGACGGCCCGGTTTCTAATCTCTGCCAAGCCTCCTCACACCTCAGCATAATAACCCTTACGCAGATGAACTCTCCCATCTCCCTCGCGCTCTCAGTGCTGTCTCCACTCCCACCGTCCTCTCACACACGCTTATTGATACCCACTACAACTTAGCAACACCCTCCCACCAGCATCTCCTCCTCCCCACAACACTCAGCATCCACCCTCCCCAGTGATCGCCCCCACCAACAATCTCAGCCACCATTACTGTCACCACAACATGTTATATGGCGGGCACAAGAACAGACGACCTTTGATCCATATTGGTGGATTAAGAGCTCTCTTTTCCTGAGACCATCTAAAGCTACGACCTTCCCCTGGAATCTGATCTGGTAATAGCTCTACAACAAGCTCCGAAATGGCTGAATAATAAATAAAAGTCCACAGTTTGAAATCAGGCCAGTCGTCAATCTCTTTTCTGGTTTCCGATCCCGACTGATGTCGTTAGCAAGAAAGGCAAAGAGATAACGTTATCATCTACATCACCGAGTGCACTCTGAGACTCCTTCACCAGCCTCTAATCATGCAAGTCTGCGTTCAGTTCCCAATGATCCAGGTGGTGAGGCCAGGCTCCCTTACATCGTCCATATATCATGGCTCTTATCATGTCCTTATACCCCTACATGTGCTATGTAATGAAAGTGGCTTAGCGCTCTCTTTTGATAATAAGTCCCCCATCTCCATAATTTTCTATGTTCTGTGAATGTCGTTAACGTTATATCATATTTACAGTGAATATTAGCGCTTTATCACCAGCATAAGTAACAGCTTTCGGGATAACTCTTTTGGTGCCATTTACGTGAATAGCACCAAGAAGTGTTCGACTCGTTCTACCCTGGGTCACAGTAGTTTACTTGCCTATTTACATGCCAAACAGAAACAACAATGGTAAATTCCGACATGGAAAATTCACTTTAATCTGATTTTTCAATCAGGTCCAGAACAAATTTTGTCAACTTCAAGGTTAAGACTTATGAAATACTAGGAAATAAAACTCGTGTACAATTTGTTAGAGTCATCTGTAGTTACAGATGCGGTGAGGTGGCTGTTTATTTTCTCCGAAGGTAAAATGTTTTTTTATTCGCAAATAAATTTTATTCAAGGAGGTTTTTCATCTCATGAGGATTTTTTTACATATAAAAGTTAAACCGTATATGATCCTGGACAGAGTATACAAAGACCACAGCACCCCCAAATTAGACAAGTTGTGCCCGAAGACTCTCCCACACACCCTCCCAAGTACTCTCCCTCCCACAAACACACTTCTCATCTCATCCAATACATACAGTTCCCCGTCACTCCCCCTTTCCCAGCCCGTCCTCTAAACAAGGGCCCAAAGTCCATTCCATGCACCCGCCAAACCCCCGGGGGTTTATGAATGAAAAACGGTTTACACACGACTCACAACTGCTGACGTCGGAACACTTCCGGAACAAGTGCTTCACTGACAACTATTGTTTGAACCTCAACGTTGTAAATGCTTCACCCACGTACTACAAATACAAATAATCGGCAACAGAACCTAAACACCTAACCTAAGCAGTACCTAAATATGCACAATATGCTAATACATAATAATATAATTTATATTTGAGAAAAGTTAAGTTTTGAATGAACAGAATGTTAAAATTGATAAATGCGTCTTTGGGGTCGACCGCTGGATGGAATGGACTTGGTCTGAGGACGGGTGGCCTTGCCACACCTTCACTGTCTTCCTCGTCTTTATAACCATTTTCACAGCACTCTCATCATCATTGTACCCACCATACCCATCTCCACTTTCACCCTTCCCATACCCATCCACACATATTGTTCTTATATCCCCTATCACTGTAATCACTTTCTATATCACTATAACCCAAAGATTATGCCCAAAATCCGTATATGAATTCACTAAAATTAGGTTAACTATAAACTCTTCGGACATCTCGCGGCACATTTCATTTACACCAACCTTGTGTTGGTAAGCAGAGACCGATTCTCAATCAAGGGTGGGGTCGGGGTCGTCCTTGCACGACTCCACACACTCACTCACTCCTCGACTGAACTCTCCAAGCATATCTGCCTCCCAAAATCTACAACATTGACCACCTGAACGATTACCCCGTCGTAATTTTCTATCAGAGAGGACATCCAGTAGAAATTTACAGTCATTCAGTCTCTCATTTACAATTTTTCTTCGACCTATGCCTCCTCTCTTATACTTCACGCTCCCAGTATATAATTTCCATGCTTCACACTCGCAAAGGTCCCACCCCCAAATCCTTATCCTGACCCCCTTCAATGTGGTATATAGTCGTAATTGCTTGCTGCTTTCCCATGATAATTCCCTCCCTTCCTATTGCAAACCACCCAACTGTTTGAATTTTTTTATCAAGCGCACGAACTGTGATTTACTCTTTTTCACAAACACTCAAACTGGGTTTCAAAAGTTTTCACATAAGCAAACTGTTTTTTACCCTTATATGTAAATGTTAAAACCAGAGATATGGGTCACTGAACTATGCCTTCAAAAGCTGCAAATAGGAAAGCGAATGTTTTATCCACAGACTTTTTGAAAATATTTATATCGAATTCCAAAAATTGTCAAATCTGGTATAAAAAAATTCCTGATTTACTTTTTTATCTAAAGTCAAAATATTTCGCATGAAGTTTTTGTTATACCGGCCTATGCAAGAAACTTCCCAGGTCAACCTCAGGTGATTGTGCAATTTAAGTGTAAGGAGACTCATAATGCAATTTTGAAATCATATTAAAATTACGAAGAGAATCCTTCCCTCCCCCCCCCCCCACCAAATAACCAACATTTCAGAATTCATGTGGCCTGAAATAGGAGCGGATTTCACTAAAACGGGAGAAATGGGGCCAGCCCCGACCCCATCTATGACAGCCCTACATCCTCAACTATTCATATTGGAGAGTTGGGTGAGGCTAATCCATCCATTTTCAATGCATGCCTTACAGTTCCTCCCAATTATGTCCCGTAGCGTCTTTTCAGCCGTTTTATAGGCCTTTAGTTTATTATACAAATTGATTTCCCTGGAAAAATGAATTTGTATAATACACTACGATGTCTTCCCGCAGGAGCTGAGGCTCCTCTCCTGGGGGGCTGATTATTCTCAGTCAAGTTGTAACTTAGCTTCTTATTAAGGATATCGTCGAATTTTTGTACTGCTGTAAAACGTTCTTCACATGAATTTGGTGTCTTCGTTTTAATTTATTGTGCAAGATCTTTCGAGAATAGCATGTACGTATTGCACGAGCTACAGAGGAACTGATGACGCTTCTCTTATACCTGTGAGTGCATTCACTCTTACCGTTCATACATATTCCTGCATCAGTTGGTTTATGATACACATCCGTGATGAATTACTCTCCCCGAGAACATCGAGGAATGGTATTCTGCCTCCTACACTTTTCTCCACAATGGACCTCAAGCCTGAGACCTCTTCAAGGTTGTCTCGAAGCCTCTTCGAAGAGTTTTCGTCGTCAATACATACGAATATGTCATCGACACATATTCAGTTATTAGTGTGAGTAACGATTACAGCAGTGTAGTGACGGTGGCGTAAGGTCGGGAAGGTAACCCAAACCATTTTGGTTGTGAGGTTCTAACTACTATTTGAGCTATTGTGTAGTTCCAATTTCTCTGGAAGCCAATGTACCCTCGCTGGTAATCATTTTGGCTGCATTTGTTATCTAGTTTTAGGAGTTCCAGGAAGTATCTCGCTTATATTCATCAGCAACGCTGGAAAAGTTACTGTTTTAACACTCAATTGTTCTTTACTACTTTAATACATCACATATTGCATGGAGCATAGATAAATCCCTGGCAACATAGATGTATATAGTAATATAGATACAGGGCAATATAGATTAACTAACAGATCCACTAGAATGTTCAACCATTTTAAGGGGCCATCATTTTCAAATATACATAAAATATGCAATAAATGAAAACAAATTTGATTTCAATCGAACTTTTTGGACTAGTTGTATCTGGAAAGGGCTTCAGCTGGTCCAAGTCTCAGCATCGTAGCATAAATAGGAACGGAAAAAAATATTGAACTATGTTTCAAAAAATTTCATAAACGGTCAAAAATTAACATCTAACACAAGTGACAACTTAAATCATATCTATGACTCTAATCAATCACATTAGCATATAATAAAGTATTTTAATAAGTAACTGTACCCGGCCACGCGGTGCTGTGGCTCAGCAACCTTCCCCTGTCTCCCAGACCTCCCCAACATTCCCCCTCCTTGTCCCCTTGTCCTCCCAACCATTCCTCACACCCCCGTCCCCTTGTCCTTACAACCACTCCCCACTCCCCTGTTCCCTCGTCATCCCAACCATTTCCGCCCTCCTCCCCTGTCTCATTGTTCTCCCTATCATTTCCCCCCTCCTCCCCCGTCCCATTATCCTCCCCACCAACCTCCATTTCAGCGTCCCCTCGTCCTCCTAACCATACCTCACTCCACCGTTCCTTCGTCTGACCCACTATCTCCCACTCCCTTGTAACCTCGTCTTTCCTACCATTCCCCCCTCCCCATCCCCTCGTTCTTCCCACTATCCCCCACTACCGTGTCCCCTTGTCCTCCCCACCATTCTCCATTCCCCTGTCTCCTTGTCCCTACCATATCCAACTCCCCGTTCCCTTGTCCTAACCACTATACACACCACCCCATGTCCAATGCATTCTCAAATGATCTGATGTTTCCATCAGAAAATTAAGAACATCAAATGATCTGATGTTCTTATCAGAAAATTGGGAACATCAAATGGTCTAATGTTCTCACCACTAAAATATAAGAAAGACAATTAAAAGAAAGAAATTAAAAACAATGGAAAAAAACTATATTCACAAAATGAATGGTATGGTAAACAACACAATTCAATTCCAACGCAATGTCACATAAAATAATTCAATCAAAATGAAAATAAATCAATATCTATGAAAATTCAATTTATCAATGCAATCGGAAACATTGAAATGGAATCGTAACATGTTTAGTATAGAGTGTGTGTTGGTATTACGTGCAACAGATGGTACTGTTTAAAAAAATCATGTTTTTATCTGTCACAGATGTGGCATCTATATAAGAGGTATATAAAAATACGCTCGTATTCAAATGGAACATTGTGTCAAAATTTTAAAGCAATCAGTGAAGAACTTTTTGAGATTACAGAACGTGTTACTCTTACATCCAACAGATGGTGCTGTTTTCAAAAAAGCGTGTTTTTCCTGTCACAAGTGAAGCATGTATATAGTAGGTATATAAATACACGCACCTCTTCGATTGCAATGTTGTGTAAAAATTTCAAAGCCATCGGTAAAGAGGATTCGAAGATTTCCCTCACATGGAAAACTCATGAAAAATACAGTTTTTCTGTTTAAAAGCTTGTTATTTTCCAGTCACAGTCGTGAAATCTACATAGTATGTATATAAAAACCTGCTCGGATGCGAATGGAACATTTTGTGAAAATTTCAAAGCAGTCGGTGAAGACCTTTCGGATATGGCGATTATGAACAAACGAACATTTACACATTTTTATTTATATAGACTAGCTGTTCTCGGCCATGCGTTGCTGTGGCTGCATTGCTGATCCACCACAACCTTTTACTCTCCCCCTGTCCTCCCCTCCATTCTCCCTTCCCAGTCCACTCATCCTCCCAACTATTCCCACTCCTCCATCTCCCATTCTCCCGTCCCATCGTCCTCCCCACCATCCTCCACTCCCCTGTCCCCTGTCCTCACCGCCGTTCTCCACTCCCCCGTCCCCTCATCCACCCCAATATCCCCCACTCCCTCGTCCCCTCGTCCTCCCCACCATTTTCCCCACTCCCCGTCCCCTCGTCCTCCGTACCATTCCCCTCACCCCTATCCGCTTGTCCTTCCCACCATTCTCCACTCTCCTGTCCTCTCGTCCCCACCATTCCCCACTCCCCCGTCCCCTCATCCTCCCCACCATCCCCAACACCCCCTTCCTTCTCGTCCTCCCCAACATTACCCCCTACCCCATCCCCTCGTTCTCAGTACCATTGTCTTTGTCCCCGTCCCCTCGTTGACCCCACCATTACCCCCCTTCCCTGTCCTCCCATCATCCCCACCATTCCCCGCTCCCTCTTACAATGCGTTCCCAAATGATCTGATGCTCCCATCAGAAAATTGGGAAGATGAAATGATCTAATGTTTCCATTACTGAAAAAAATAGATGAACAGTTAAAAAAACGAAATGAAAACAGAAACAAAAATTAAAAAGTAAACTATACTCATAAAATAAAGGGCATGGTAAACAACACAACTCAATTCCGATGCAAAATCACACAAAATAATTAAATCAAAATGAAAAGAAATCGAAATCTATGAAAATTCAATTTATCAATGCAATCAGAAACATTGAAATGGAATTGTAACATATTTAGTATATCGTGTGTTGCTATTACGTGAAGAAGATGGTGCTGTTTAAAAAAAATAGTTTTTATCTGTCACAGATGTCGCATATATATAGTAGGCATATAAAAACACATGCGTATTCAAATGAAACGTTGTACCAAAATTTCAAAGCAATCAGTGAGAAACTTTCGGAGATTACAGCATGTGTTGCTCCTACATCTAAAAGATGGCGCTGTTTTTCCAAAAAAGTATATTTCTTCCAGTCACAGATGAGGCATATATATAGACAGCATATAAAAACACGCGCCTATTTGAATGCAACATTGTGGCAAAATTGCAAAGCAATCGGTAAAGAGGTTTCGAAGATTTCCCTCAAAGGAAAAAACAAAGGCAAACACAGTTTCTTTAAAAAAAAGCATGTTTTTTTTCCCGTCAAAGACGTAACATCTATATAGTATGTATATAAAATCCCGCTCGGATGCGAATGGATCCATTGTGTCAAAAATTTCACAGTAATCGATGAAGAGTTTTCGGATAATAGCGATTTTGAACAAACGAATATTTCAATTTTCATTTATATAGATTAGTTTTATTCCAAAAAAGTTGTTAAAAATTAGATTTGTTCTCATTTTTGTTATCTGGCGATTTGCATGAAACTTATACACCTTATAGAACGTAAGCTTATCTGTAGGGGTGCCAGTTTTGAAGGAAATTGGCTGATGTCAACCACAACCACAGGTGGCAGAAACTATGACTTTATTTATTGTAATTTATTGTCAAGTAACATAAAATTTCTAGTCCTCATTCATTTGGTATCCAATTTATATGAAACTTAGGCCTTATATGCAGAGTTTATGTCTCTACAATTTCGTTAAAACACTTTGTTCCTAAGTTCATTTATTGATTTTATAAATATTAGCAAACATGAAATATTGGCATAATTTTTTTGGGAAATTTAACTGTTTGTATTAGTAAAATTAAACACATTTTAGATAATCCGTTTAGTTAAATCCTTTATTATATGCAAATGTGATAGAAGAGTGTCATAGAAATTATTTCATTTCAAACTTGTGCATGTACTGACTTATTGAAAACGTGAAAAATTCGTTGAAAAAACTTTTGTTCTCCTTTTCTATTTATTGTGCGATACTGAAACTTGGATCAGTTGCAGCCCTTTTCATACACAACTAGAAAATAAAGTTTGATTTGACTTGAATCATTTTCACCTTTCCTATCTTAAGGTCCCTTAACTAAGAGAACGTTTATTTCTCACAAAAAGTTTTTATACTAAGCATTAGTTACAATGTTGTAAGAGAGTTTAAATGTTCCGAGAACGTATCAATATCTCTCTACAACTTTTAAATATAAAATCAGTATTTAGACATTTCAGGACAATTTCCGTTTGTTTCCCTTGTATGTAAGCAAACTATGATTGTGTGGCAGGTTCGCCGAAAAATAGTAAAAAAGTGGTAATCTTTCCGCATGAAAATACAATACGAAATAAAAACTATTCTGACATACAACTAAATTTATATATGATACGCCATCGGAGAAGACGAATAACTGAAGTTGATTGTGGCAACAAAACAAGCTTTGTATCGTGTTAGAGTCCTAAATATATATATACAATTTAGTTTGGCGATGAAATAATATGTTTTGATAAATATTGTTGAAAAGAGAACTATTCGAAATATTCAACTTTTACTGTCATTGACGTTACTATATATATCGAGCTTCATCAATAATATATCAAACGATGATTCTGACGATTTAAGATGGGATTATTTCATAGCAGCATCAACTTCTCTCCATCCAGAAAAATGTAAGGTAAATAGGATAATTTTATATTAGGAGATTGTGCTAAGCCAGTGTAACTATATACACAGAGCAAAATGTGAACGGTGTGACAATATTATATGATGCTGATATATAACACAATTTTTTTATTACAAATCTACCAATTGAATATTATTTTATTTTCCAAGTTTATTCTGTTTAAATTTATGTCACCTAATATGCAAATTTTGCTAGATCAAGATACATTCCATCCATTCTATCTGAATTATGGTGGTCCATATATAAAAATCCTTTTATTTGCCTATTGAATATTTTCATTTAATTATTTCCAAATTGTTTCTACGTATGGATTTTATTACCACTCTGACATTTAATATTTTATTCTGGAATATTTTGCATTCCTCTTCCACATCTACTCTGCTAATCAGCGTTACGTTTCTACGTTGCCAATCCCCCTACGTGTCTACTCTGACGATACCCCTATGCGTCGTCTTTGTAAATCTCCTTATTCATCTACTCTGCGAATCAATAAATCTAAACTAATCTGAAACTCAAAATTATATATTGTACTAATATTTCCTTATTATTTACATATATCCATGTTTCTGATAGCACAATAATATCCTAGTTGCTGTTATCACAATGATATCCATATTTCTGTTACCCCCCAAATATGTTACTATGAAATATCCATATTTCATTTAGCACACTAATATAAATAGTTTCTGTGCATATAAATGCCCTTAAATAATCTTTATTTTTGTTCAACTTCTCCTGCTATTTGTGTTGAATATCTTTAGGGAGTTGTACTGATCATGTCTGTGTCCACTCATTCTATCTTTATCAAAGCCTATTTAATTCACTTTTCAACATTCGGCTGCGAGCACAATATCGTTTAGTCTTCTTTCTCAAAATGCATTTCTATTCCTTTATCAACGAACACTTTAAGTGCAGACGAAGCCCACCTGTTTTATTTATTCGTAATCCTGTTTTAAACGTTATTTATGTTTTATATCTGAACGAACCCTTTTGAGTTTGTCTTTGCCTGCCCCGCGATGCACACTGTATAATTTCTTTGAGATTTTCGGCTTTATTTTTAAACTGTTCTTGCCTAATTGAGCAATTGATTCTAAATATATATTACCTTTTCTGAATTTATTTACATGACGATATGTTTTATTGTGTCATAAAATTATTATGAATATGTTATATTGTATTCTGTGTTTTAGGGCATCAATTAGAAAAGATTTGAAACGCGCTATAGTTTGCTTCTATAATATAATCAAGTGACAAGTCACCAAAGGCTGCAATCACGTCCTATTTAAAGAATGGATTTTTTACGTTAAGATCTGTGAAGTCTTCCTTTTCCAGTTACTCATCTGTCTCTCAAAATCAGCTAAACGGAATCAAGTACTCTGACAGAGTTTTCATTCACACAACAAAGTCCTTTTAAATCCGATTGTGCTGTTATCACTGTTTCTTAAGTCATGCCCTATTGATTTATTATTTGTTTAAATTATGCAATTACAAATCAGTGTTTTGCGCTTAGGAAACATATTTGGTTAGTGGTAGATATGGAGAGTGTTGCTGCTTCCGGTATGATGGAAATGTTCCTTTCTCTAATAGCAAAATTTTTGTGGAAATCAAGGAGATCGGGTTTACCCTCGAGTGTGCAGCTAGGCGATGGACATTGTCAAATTTCCCTCGCAATATACTAACGAGTCGAGAGCCGCCACAAAAGTAGGTAGGCATCGGGGGAACACTGTCAGTATTGCTCTTAAGATCTTTAATGCCTCCACTGCATTTGAAGATGGGTGCTTAAGGTATGGACATATCTCGCCCGAAAAGTAAGAAAACGAAAGAACTCAAAAAGAAGGTAAGAATATCTTGACTGATTGGGATTGCTAGGTTAAGAATATGGCCAGGCGTTGCATTCCAAAATATATGGAAAATATATGAATAATTTGCTATCCAGGAGAGGGAAATGGCCTTGTCATAAATATTTTGGACACTATTGTTGATCATAGGGCAAATATCTGTTATTTGTATTTGTGAAGGAGAAAATTATATAAATAAAGTTAGAGGGGATGGATTCATCAACAAGTATAGAATAGCTTATGAATTAATAGTTAAGGAAACGATAACAGGCTCTTCCTGCAAGGACGGTTGTAAATGGCTGTCTATTGCATTTGGTGTCAATCCCGGACTTAACAATTAATGCAACGGAAATGTAATTTAATTATTTGTGAACAGTCCCCACCTCTGTGAACAGATTAATCTGTATAAAAAAATGGAAAATGTTCGTTTGTGCATAACCGGTAATTTCCGAAAGTTCTTCACTGATTACTTTGAAAATTTCACACAATGTTCTATTCGCATCCGAGCAGTTATATATATATATATATATATATATATATATATATATATATATATATATATATATATATATATATATATATATATATATATATATATATATATATATATATATATATATATATATATATATATATATATATATATATATATATATATATATATATATATATATATATATATATATATATATATATATATATATATATATATATATATATTGAGAATGAGGCCTAAGGCATTGAGAATGAGGCCTAAGGCTGCCTAAGGCCTAAGGTATATATATATATATATATATATATATATATATATATATATATATATATATATATATACATAAATATATATATATATATATATATATATATATATATATATATATATATATATATATATATATATATATATATATATATACATAAATATATATATATATATATATATATATATATATATATATATATATATATATATATATATTTATATATATATATATATATATATATATATATATATATATATATATATATATATATATATATATATATATATATATATATATATATATATATATATATATATATATATATATATATATAGGGAAGGGAGTACCACCTCTGGCTGGAAGAAGGGTGACCCATAGCCTCGGAGGAAACCACACATAACGCATTGGAGGGAATGTGTATTCCCTGCAATACAGTTTCTGTGTGCTTTTCTCCTACCACCCCCTTCCCTTTTTTTTCCTTTATTGTGTATTTAAAGGTTACAAAACATACAAGACAAATGCCTAAAGGTTATGGATCTCTTGAAGCTCCTCTGCTTCTGGACAGGAACCGAGGACGCAGCAAGCATTTCCCCTCTGGATCGCCACACTGAGACGCTGAAATAAAAAACTGGAAGCCCTTGGGTCTCTGGTGACGTCAATGAGCTTGGACCCCAATTCCTTGAGAAATCCCAAGGCACTCTTGCCCCAGGGGCCATGCGTCTCAGACCCTATGGGAACAAAGAGGTATTGACCTTCCAGTCGCCTGTACTTGAGTGATTTTGCTGTTTCCCTGTGGTTGGCCGCCCCACCTGCTTGATCAGCTCCGAAGTGTACATAGGTGTCAGCCAGGGTGAATACACATGTGTAGTCCCACACCAACTGTCTACCCTCCTTCCATGAGTATATGGTGATGCCATCAGGGCGAAGTGCTGGGAAATCCGGGTTTTGGACCCCTAGGATGCGAGGTTCTCTCTCCCCTGGGCACCCAGCTGAGACGAGGCTTCTCTTGATGATGTCATTGACCTCGTTGTGTCTTGCATGCCAGCCCTTTGTGCTTCCGCAATGCAACCCATGCAGTCCGTATTGGTCTGCTTCCACCCTGTTGCAAATACACTTGTATTCAGTGTGAATTGGGGCACCAAGGCGGAGGGCCACTGCTACACGGAGGGATTCTGGATCTAGGCGCGTGCCCATTGCAGACATGGGTACTGCCAGGAGGAAGTCTCCTGCATGGGGGGCACGAACTGCTCTGAGGCGGGCTTTCTCCTTGTCTGATGTTGCGACGCTTAGCATGGCATCAGCTACTTTTTCCACTAGAGGGTGGTCCCAGCCGGACTGTTTGTGTTGTTTTGTTGGCTCTATAATGGTTTCTGGGGCTGCAAGAACATTCCACTGATTTGAACATTCAGTGAAAGCAGGATCGTGTATTCCTACTGAATCTCTCAGGGTTGCAGGTAAAATATCTCTGACGAGGTCGTGCGATGCATGAGAGGAGGAAAGGAAGGCTGGTAGAGCAATTTGGGAGGCTGTGCGGACACCAAGGCCGCCGAGTCTTACAGGAAGGGTTGCTTGCTCCCACTGAGAGTCGTCCAATGGCAGGTTCAGGACTTTCACCAGCATGGACCTCAGAAGGGTGTCATACACATTTAACTTAGGGCTGCTGTAGGATGGAGAACATCTCAGAAAGTAGGTCAACTTAGGGAGAGACAGGCATCTTGTAAGGAGAAAGAGAGCATCATGGGCATCAATCTTGTCAATCCTGTCCTGCATTCTCTTTAGGTCAGTGATTTTTGCAGCCAGGACCTCCTCGATTGCTCGTGGGCCAATGGGGGCACCCAGGAGAGTGCAGTCCGGTGGCTCAACAACGAGAATGTCTGGAAGAGCATTTTGTATTTGCCCAGTGATGTCTGGGTTGCGGGAGATTATTTCACATTTGGATGCATTGAGAATGAGGCCTAAGGCTGCCTAAGGCCTAAGGTATATATATATATATATATATATATATATATATATATATATATATATATATATATATATATATATATATATATATATATATATATACATAAATATATATATATATATATATATATATATATATATATATATATATATATATATATATATATATATATATATATATATATATATATATATATATATATATATATATATATATATATGTCGTACCTAGTAGCCAGAACACACTTCTCAGCCTACTATGCAAGGCCCGATTTGCCTAATAAGCCAAGTTTTCATGAATTAATGCTTTTTTCGACTACCTAACCTACCTAACCTAACCTAACCTAACTTTTCCGGCTACCTAACCTAACCTAACCTATAAAGATAGGTTAGGTTAGGTTAGGTAGGGTTGGTTAGGTTCGGTCATATATCTGCGTTAATTTTAACTCCAATAAAAAAAAATTGACCTCATACATAATGAAATGGGTAGCTTTATCATTTCATAAGAAAAAAATTAGAAAAAATATATTAATTCAGGAAAACTTGGCTTATTAGGCAAATCGGGCCTTGAATAGTAGGCCAAAAAGTGAGTTCTGGCTACTAGGTACGACATATATATATATATATATATATATGTCGTACCTAGTAGCCAGAACTCACTTCTGAGCCTACTATGCAAGGCCCGATTTGCCTAATAAGCCAAGTTTTCATGAATTAATTGCTTTTCGACTACCTAACCTACCTAACCTAACCTAACCTAACTTTTTCGGCTACCTAACCTAACCTAACCTATAAAGATAGGTTAGGTTAGGTTAGGTAGGGTTGGTTAGGTTCGGTCATATATCTACGTTAATTTTAACTCCAATAAAAAAAAATTCACCTCTTACATAATGAAATGGGTTGCTTTATCATTTCATAAGAAAAAAATTAGAGAAAATATATTATTTCATGAAAACTTGGCTTATTAGGCAAATCGGGCCTTGCATTGTAGGCTGAAAAGTGAGTTCTGGCTACTAGGTACGACATATATATATATATATATATATATATATATATATATATATATATATATATATATATATATATATATATATATATATATATATATATATATATATATATATATATATATATATATATATATATATATATATATATATATATATATATATATATATATATATATATATATAATCAATATACATGGTCAAGTGGATTAAGGCGCCCTGTAGTTACCAGTTGCGTTGCTCCTGGGAGTATGGGTTCGAGTCACTTCTGGGGTGTGAGTTTTCATTCGCATATAGTCCTGGGGACCATTCAGGCTTGTTCGCATTTGTGTTCCTCACGTGTGCCCCAAAGAATGAGGTGATTTGGTGAAATGCTATGCCCAAGATTACCATTTGAGTTGCCGTCGGGGAAGTGGCTCAAATAGCCTCGGCTATCACTTCCTTTTGACGGCCGTGAAGGTCAAGGGGATTAAGGCGCCCTGTAGTTACCAGTTGCGTTGCTCCTGAGAGTATGGGTTCGAGTCACTTCTGGGGTGTGAGTTTTCATTCGCATATAGTCCTGGGGACCATTCAGGCTTGTTCGCATTTGTGTTCCTCACGTGTGCCCCAAAGAATGAGGTGATTTGGTGAAATGCTATGCCCAAGATTACCATCCGAGTTGCCGTCGTGGAACTGGCTCAAATAGCCTCGGCTATCACTTCCTTTTGACGGCTGTGATGGTCAAGTGGATAAAGGCGCCCTGTAGTTACCAGTTGCGTTGCTCCTGGGAGTATGGGTTCGAGTCACTTCTGGGGTGTGAGTTTTCATTCGCATATAGTCCTGGGGACCATTCAGGCTTGTTCGCATTTGTGTTCCTCACGTGTGCCCCAAAGAATGAGGTGATTTGGTGAAATGCTATGCCCAAGATTACCATCCGAGTTGCCGTCGGGGAAGTGGCTCAAATAGCCTCGGCTATCACTTCCTTTTGACGGCCGTGATGGTCAAGTGGATTAAGGCGCCCTGTAGTTACCAGTTGCGTTGCTCCTGGGAGTATGGGTTCGAGTCACTTCTGGGGTGTGAGTTTTCATTCGCATATAGTCCTGGGAACCATTCAGGCTTGTTTGCATTTGTGTTCCTCACGTGTGCCCCAAAGAATGAGGTGATTTGGTGAAATGCTATGCCCAAGATTACCATCCGAGTTGCCGTCGGGGAAGTGGCTCAAATAGCCTCGGCTATCACTCCCTTTTGACGGCCGTGATGGTCAAGTGGATTAAGGCGCCCTGTAGTTACCAGTTGCGTTGCTCCTGGGAGTATGGGTTCGAGTCACTTTTGGGGTGTGAGTTTTCATTCGCATATAGTCCTGGGGACCATTCAGGCTTGTTCGCATTTGTGTTCCTCACGTGTGCCCCAAAGAATGAGGTGATTTGGTGAAATGCTATGCCCAAGATTACCATTTGAGTTGCCGTCGGGGAAGTGGCTCAAATAGCCTCGGCTATCACTTCCTTTTCACGGCCGTGAAGGTCAAGTGGATTAAGGCGCCCTGTAGTTACCAGTTGCGTTGCTCCTGGTAGTATGGGTTCGAGTCACTTCTGGGGTGTGAGTTTTCATTCGCATATAGTCCTGGGGACCATTCAGGCTTGTTCGCACATATATATATATATATATATATATATATATATATATATATATATATATATATATATATATATATATATATATATATATATATATATATATATATATATATATATATATATATATATATATATATATATATATATATTTATATATATATATATATATATATATATATATATATATATATTAGTATATTTTGGTAGCAGTCTTTCCTGTAGACATATTTTATTAAATATGACCGAAAAAGTAAGATTAATAATTCTAACACGAATTTTCTCAATCTTTCGTACATTATGCTTCACTGTTGGAGGTAAATCAAAAATCACTTCTCCAAAATTCATTTTTATTTCTAGTCTGACGCGACACGGGCGCGTTTCGTAAAACTTATTACATTTTCAAAGACTTCACAAATACACAACTGATTAGAACTTGCATTTCCCTGATTTTATATCTACATTTGAGTGAGGTGGGAAGGGTGATGTGGCATTACATTTGAGTGAGGTGGGAAGGATGATGTGGCATTAGAGGATATTAATAGGGTATTAAAAGTATCAACACAAGACAGAACACGAAACAATGGATATTGAATAGAAGTGTTTGTAGAAAGCCTATTGGTCCACATTTCTTGATGCTTCTATATTGGAGCGGAGTCTTGAGGTGGGTAGAATATAGTTGTGCAATAATTGGCTGTTGATTGCTGGTGTTGACTTCTTGATGTGTAGTGCCTCGCAAACGTCAAGCCGCCTGCTATCGCTGTATCTATCGATGATTTCTGTGTTGTTTACTAGGATTTCTCTGGCGATGGTTTGGTTATGGGAAGAGATTATATGTTCCTTAATGGAGCCCTGTTGTTTATGCATCGTTAAACGCCTAGAAAGAGATGTTGTTGTCTTGCCTATATACTGGGTTTTTTGGAGCTTACAGTCCCCAAGTGGGCATTTGAAGGCATAGACGACGTTAGTCTCTTTTAAAGCGTTCTGTTTCGTGTCTGGAGAGTTTCTCATGAGTAGGCTGGCCGTCTATAAAACCAGAAAAAAAACAGAAAAGAAATATATATATATATATATATTTATATATATATATATATATTTATATATATATATATTTATATATATATATATATATATATATATATATATATATATATATATATATATATATATATATATCGAGGAAATATATATATCGAGGAAAAATCCGGAGTTGGAGCCCCGAAGGCAGTTCGTTGTTGACGTCGACCTCGTTCTGGCAGCTCCTGCGACGTTGCTGGAACCATGTGTATTGGCATTTGCCTTTCTATTGGATAATTTCAGCAACGTGGAGAGGGGGGACCTGCTGCATGGGTAACAGCTTCCCCTCCGTATCTACCTACCCAGGCTTTGCGCCCTGGAGAGGACACTTCAGCTTCGCCTCACAGCGTCGAACCAACATGGGAAGCGACAGTCTACAGGTTTTAAGTCTTCTGTTCGATTGGCAAAGAGTGTAACGCCAGGGGTTGCTTCCGACGGTGGGAGGGGTCATCGCGCCCCACTGGGCAGCTACCGCCCGCCTCAAGCTGGGCAAACCCCAGCCAATAAGGTGTTGCCTCGCCACGGTCCGTTAACCTCACTGGGTGCGTGGGGTTTAGGGTGAAAACCGACAAGCGGCCCGACAACTTTGCACCAAGCAATACCAAACCAAAGAAGAAAGTATCAACTGCCCTAAAGCTGGGCACATGGAACGTTAGGACACTGACACCAGGTTTCTCTGACGACCTGCAATAAATCAATGACGCCCGAAAAACAGCAATCATCGATAGGGAGCTGAGCAAGCTGCAGATGGATATTGTTGCTCTCCCCACTGGGCAGCTACCGCCCGCCTCAAGCTGGGCAAACCCCAGCCAATAAGGTGTTGCCTCGCCACGGTCCGTTAACCTCACTGGGTGCGTGGGGTTTAGGGTGAAAACCGACAAGCGGCCCGACAACTTTGCACCAAGCAATACCAAACCAAAGAAGAAAGTATCAACTGCCCTAAAGCTGGGCACATGGAACGTTAGGACACTGACACCAGGTTTCTCTGACGACCTGCAATAAATCAATGACGCCCGAAAAACAGCAATCATCGATAGGGAGCTGAGCAAGCTGCAGATGGATATTGTTGCTCTCCAAGAGACCTGGCTCCCAGGATCATGATCTGTGAGAGAGAGGACCTTCTCTTTCTTCTGGCAAGGAAATCCTCCAGATGAGACCAGAGAACATGGTGTGGGATTTGCCGTCAGGAATGCACTGTTGGGACACATTATGCCACCGATGTGGGAAACCGAACGAATTCTGTCTCTGCAACTGCACTCCCAAACAGGACCAGTTAATGTAATTAGTGCATATGTACCAACCCTGTCTTCTCCAGCAAAGGCAAAGGAAAAGTTCTACGATGACCTCAACAGAGTCATAGCGTGAATCCCTGTAAAGGAGCCACTGTTCATCCTCGGCGACTTTAACGCAAGAGTGGCTGCCGAGCACAACATTTGGCCCACTTGTCTGGGTCAATTCGGCATAGGGAGGATGAATGAGAACGGGCAACGTCTGCTAGAACTCTGCTGCCTTCATGGTCTTTGTGTCACCAACACGTTCTTCGGCACAAAGCCTCAACACCGTGTATCTTGGAGACACCCCAGATCCAAGCACTGGCACCAGCTTGACCTGATTCTTACCAGGCATGCAAGTCTACCCAGCGTCAAGATTACACGTAGCTACCAGAGTGCTGTCTGTGACACCGACCACTCCCTGGTATGTAGCAGGGTCAAGATACAACCAAAGAAGATTCATCACTCGAAAAAGGCGGGCAGACCTCGCATCGACACCACCAAGACCCGCAACCAGGACAAGGTGGAAGATTTTGCCCGCGTGCTCGAGGTAGCTCTCCCTGGCCCAGCTGGGGTCACTGCCCGTAAAAGATGGGAGCACTTCAGAGACGCTGTGTTCAACGCTGCCATTTCCACCTTTGGCAAGAAGACCAGCAGGTCGGCAGACTAGTTCGAGGCTCACTCGGAAGAGATGACACCTGTCATCGAAGAGAAGAGAAATGCCTTGGCAGCCTACAAAGCCTGCCCAAGTCAGCGCAACTTACAGATCCTTTGGGCCGTCCACTGCAAAGTGCAGCAGAGCGCCAGGTGATGTGCCAACAACTATTGGCTCCAGCTCTGCTCCCAGATACAGACTGCAGTGGATACAGGCAATGTACGGGGAATGTATGACAGCCTCAAGCAGGTCCTCGGCCCAATCCAGAGGAAGACCGCTCCACTGAAATTTGCCACTGGTGAGGTGATTCAGGACCAGACACTGCAGCTGAAGCGCTGGGTCGAGCACTACTCTGAGCTATACGCCAGGGACAATGTGGTCACCGAAGATGCCCTGAGCGCCATTGAGTGTCTGCCTGTGATAATGGAGCTCGACAGTGAACCGACCCTGGAAGAACTCAGCGATGCCCTAGACTCCCTTGCTTGTGGTAAAGATCCTGGCTAAGATGGCATTCCTGCTGAGACCTTGAAGTGCTGCAGAGGTAGCCTGCTCATGGAGCTGCATG
Source organism: Procambarus clarkii (assembly GCF_040958095.1). NCBI lineage: Eukaryota > Metazoa > Arthropoda > Malacostraca > Decapoda > Cambaridae > Procambarus > Procambarus clarkii. Next base: position 13,962,843 of record NC_091153.1, read on the forward strand.
AAATTCTCTGCCTCTGCTGGGAAGAAGGAGAGGTGCCACAGGACATGAGGGATGCCAACATCGTCACGCTGTATATGAATAAAGGTGATAGGGGCGACTGCAACAACTACTGTGGAATCTCCCTCCTCAGTATTGTCGGAAAGCTGTTTGCTCGAGTCGCATTGAGGAGGCTCCAAGTACTTGCAGAGAGAGTCTATCCAGAATCACAATGCGGATTCAGAGCTGGCAGGTCCACCATCGACATGGTCTCTTCCCGCAGACAACTGCAGGAGAAATGCAGGGAACAGAAGCAGCCACTCTTCGTAAACTTCATAGATCTGACGAAGGTCTTCGACCTCGTCAGCAGGGATGGCCTGTTCAAGATCCTCCCCAAGATCGGATGCCCACCCAGGCTCCTCAGCATCATCAGATCTTTCCATGAGAACATGAGGGGCACCGTGGTCTATGATGGCCTAACATCAGATGCCTCTGACATCCGAAGTAGAGTAAAGCAGGGCTGCGTCCTGGCTCCAACCCTATTCGGGATTTTCTTCGCAGTTATGCTGCGGCACGCTTTCGGATCTGTCATGGAAGGCATTTACCTCCGGACCAGGTCGGATGGAAAGCTCTTTAACCTCGCCAGGCTGAGGGCCAAGACAAAGGTTCGGCTGAGGTGTCTGCGCGAGTTCCTTTTTACCGACGACGCAGCAGTCACTGCCCACTCAGCTGAAGACCTCCAACGGCTCATAACCCGCTTCAGCGAGGCCTCTCAGGCTTTCGGACTCACCATCAGTCTGAAGAAAACACAAGTCATGGGACAAGGAGTGGACTCCCCACCTGACATCGGCATCTCTGATTCCAAACTGGAAGTCGTTCACGACTTCGTGTACCTGGGCTCCATAAAAACTGACTCCCTCTATCTTTATACGGAGCTAAACACACACATCGGTAAGGCATCTACTACCATGTCCAGACTGACAAAGAAACTGTGGCCCAATAATAGGCTGACTGAATGTACAAAGATTCAGGTTTACAGAGCTTGTGTTCTGAGCACTCTTCTTTATGGAAGTGAGTCTTGGACACTCTGCGCCCGTCAGGAAAGACAGGTGAATGCCTGCCACATGCACTGCTTTCAACACATCTTGGACATCACATGGCAGGACAAGGTGACAAACAACAACGTCCTGGGGAGAGCTAGAATCACCAGCATGTTCGCAATGATGAAACAGACGAATGCGTACGGCTGGGGCACGTGGTATGAATGGGCGACAGTAGGATCCCCAAGGATCTCCTGTATGGAGAGCTAACGCAGAGAAAGCGTCCAAGAGGTAAGTCCCAGCTACAGTACAAAGACGTAAGAAAGAGGGACCTGAAAGCCATGAAGGTTGATCTTGCTGCGTGGGAAATACTGGCCGCAGACGGTTCAGCCCGGTGGCAGTCTGTTCAGAGAGAACTCTCCAAGTTCGAGGAGTCACTTGCCAAAAAATCGGAGGTAAAGAGACAGAGAAGGAAAGTCGGTAGCCAGGAAGACAGACCAGAATTGGATTTCGATTGCGCTCAGTGAGGGATGGACTGTCATTCTCTGATTGGCCTCATCAGTCACACCAGACGCTGCACCAGGACTGACAACCAAGCCGCAACTCCATAGTCTCCTGAGACTGAAGGATGCCTACTACTACTACTACTAAACACACACACACACACACACACAGGAACATATATATATATATATATATATATATATATATATATATATATATATATATATGTCGTACCTAGTAGCCAGAACGCACTTCTCAGCCTACTATGCAAGGCCCGATTTGCCTAATAAGCCAAGTTTTCCTGAATTAATATGTTTTCTCTAATTTTTTTCTTATGAAATGATAAAGCTACCCATTTCATTATGTATGAGGTCAATTTTTTTTTATTGGAGTTAAAATTAACGTAGATATATGACCGAACCTAACCAACCCTACCTAACCTAACCGAACCTATCTCTATAGGTTAGGTTAGGTTAGGTAGCTGAAAAAGGTAGGTTAGGTTAGGTTAGGTAGGTTAGGTAGTCGAAAAAACATTAATTCATGAAAACTTGGCTTATTAGGCAAATCGGGCCTTGCATAGTAGGCTGAGAAGTGCGTTCTGGCTACTAGGTACGACATATATATATATATATATATATATATATATATATATATATATATATATATATATATATATATATATATATATATATATATATATATATATATATATATATATATATATATATATAAATATATATATAACTGAAAACTCACACCCCAGAAGTGACTCGAACCCATACTCCCAGAAGCAACGCAACTGGTATGTACAAGACGCCTTAATCCACTTGACCATCACGACCGGACATAATGAGGTGATAGCCGAGGCTATTTGAACCACGCCACCGCCGGCACTCGGATAGTAATCTTGGGCATAGCATTTTACCAAATCACCTCATTCTTTGGGGCACACGTGAGGAACACAAATGCGAACAAGCCTGAATGGTCCCCAGGACAATATGCAACTGAAAACTCACACCCCAGAAGTGACTCGAACCCATACTCCCAGAAGCAACGCAACTGGTATGTACAAGACGCCTTAATCCACTTGACCATCACGACCGGACATAATGAGGTGATAGCCGAGGCTATTTGAACCACCCCACCGCCGGCACTCGGATAGTAATCTTGGGCATAGCATTTTACCAAATCACCTCATTCTTTGGGGCACACGTGAGGAACACAAATGCGAACAAGCCTGAATGGTCCCCAGGACAATATGCAACTGAAAACTCTCACCCCAGAAGTGACTCGAACCCATACTCCCAGAAGCAACGCAACTGGTATGTACAAGACGCCTTAATCCACTTGACCATCACGACCGGACATAATGAGGTGATAGCCGAGGCTATTTGAACCACCCCACCGCCGGCACTCGGATAGTAATCTTGGGCATAGCATTTTACCAAATCACCTCATTCTTTGGGGCACACGTGAGGAACACAAATGCGAACAAGCCTGAATGGTCCCCAGGACAATATGCAACTGAAAACTCACACCCCAGAAGTGACTCGAACCCATACTCCCAGAAGCAACGCAACTGGTATGTACAAGACGCCTTAATCCACTTGACCATCACGACCGGACATAATGAGGTGATAGCCGAGGCTATTTGAACCACCCCACCGCCGGCACTCGGATAGTAATCTTGGGCATAGCATTTTACCAAATCACCTCATTCTTTGGGGCACACGTGAGGAACACAAATGCGAACAAGCCTGAATGGTCCCCAGGACAATATGCAACTGAAAACTCACACCCCAGAAGTGACTCGAACCCATACTCCCAGAAGCAACGCAACTGGTATGTACAAGACGCCTTAATCCACTTGACCATCACGACCGGACATAATGAGGTGATAGCCGAGGCTATTTGAACCACCCCACCGCCGGCACTCAAATAGTAATCTTGGGCATAGCATTTTACCAAATCACCTCATTCTTTGGGGCACACGTGAGGAACACAAATGCGAACAAGCCTGAATGGTCCCCAGGACAATATTCAACTGAAAACTCACACCCCAGAAGTGACTCGAACCCATACTCCCAGAAGCAACGCAACTGGTATGTACAAGACGCCTTAATCCACTTGACCATCACGACCGGACATAATGAGGTGATAGCCGAGGCTATTTGAACCACCCCACCGCCGGCACTCGGATAGTAATCTTGGGCATAGCATTTTACCAAATCACCTCATTCTTTGGGGCACACGTGAGGAACACAAATGCGAACAAGCCTGAATGGTCCCCAGGACAATATGCAACTGAAAACTCACACCCCAGAAGTGACTCGAACCCATAATCCCAGAAGCAACGCAACTGGTATGTACAAGACGCCTTAATCCACTTGACCATCACGACCGGACATAATGAGGTGATAGCCGAGGCTATTTGAACCACCCCACCGCCGGCACTCGGATAGTAATCTTGGGCATAGCATTTTACCAAATCACCTCATTCTTTGGGGCACACGTGAGGAACACAAATGCGAACAAGCCTGAATGGTCCCCAGGACAATATGCAACTGAAAACTCACACCCCAGAAGTGACTCGAACCCATACTCCCAGAAGCAACGCAACTGGTATGTACAAGACGCCTTAATCCACTTGACCATCACGACCGGACATAATGAGGTGATAGCCGAGGCTATTTGAACCACCCCACCGCCGGCACTCGGATAGTAATCTTGGGCATAGCATTTTACCAAATCACCTCATTCTTTGGGGCACACGTGAGGAACACAAATGCGAACAAGCCTGAATGGTCCCCATATATTGTTATTAAGCAAATCGGGCCTTGCACATTAGGCTGAGAAGTGCATTCTGGCTACTAGGTACGACATATATATATATATATATATATATATATATATATATATATATATATATCTATATATATATATATATATATATATATATATATATATATATATATATATATATATATATATATATATATATATATATGTCGTACCTAGTAGCCAGAATGCACTTTTCAGCCTACTATGCAAGGCCTGATTTGCCTAATAAGCCAAGTTTTCTTGAAATAATATATTTTCTCTAATTTTTTTCTTATGAAATGATAAAGCTACCCATTTCATTACGTATGAGGTTAATTTGTTTTATTTTAGTTAAAATTAATGTAGATATATGACCAAACCTAACCAACCCTACCTAACCTAACCTAACCTATCTTTATAGGTTAGGTTCGGTTAGGTAGCAGAAAAAGTTAGGTTAGGTTAGGTAGGTTAGGTAGTCGAAAAAACATTTATTCATGAAAACTTGGCTTATTAGGCAAATCAGGCCTTCCATAGTAGGCTGAGAAGTGCGTTCTGGCTATTAGGTGATGGGCACATGTATAAGCAAGTAGATGGGGTCGCCATGGGTTCTCCCCTATATATATATATATGTATATAGGTTCTTTATATATATATGTATATATATACATATATATATACATATATATATATATATATATATATATATATATATATATATATATATATATATATACATATATATATATATATATATATGTATATATATATGTCGTACCTAGTAGCTAGAACTCACTTCTCAGCCTACTATTCAAGGCCCGATTTGCCTAATAAGCCAAGTTTTCCTGAATTAGTATATTTACTATAATTTTTTTCTTATGAAATGATAAAGCTACCCTTTTCACTATGTATGAGGTAAATTTTTTTTATTGGAGTTAAAATTAACGTAGATATATGACCGAACCTAACCAACCCTACCTAACCTAACCTAACCTATATTTATAGGTAAGGTTAGGTTAGGTAGCCAAAAAAAGCTAGGTTAGGTTAGGTTAGGTAGGTTAGGCAGACGAAAAAACATTAATTCATGAAAACTTGGCTTATTAGGCAAATCGGGCCTTGCATAGTAGGCTGAGAAGTGAGTTCTGGCTGCTAGGTACAACATATATATATATATATATATATATATATATATATATATATATATATATATATATATATATATATATATATATATATATATATATATATATATATATATATGTCGTACCTAATAGCCAGAACGCACTTCTCAGCCTACTATACAAGGCCCGATTTGCCTAATAAGCCAAGTTTTCATGAATTAATTGTTTTTCGACTACCTAACCTACCTAACTTAACCTAACCTAACTTTTTCGGCTACCTAACCTAACCTAACCTATAAAGATAGGTTAGGTTAGGTTAGGTAGGGTTGGTTAGGTTCGGTCATTTATCTACGTTAATTTTAACTCCAATAAAAAAAAATTGACCTCATACATAATGAAATGGGTAGCTTTATCATTTCATAAGAAAAAAATTAGATTAGTTATATTAATTCAGGAAAACTTGGCTTATTAGGCAAATCGGGCCTTGCATTGTAGGCTGAAAAGTGAGTTCTGGCTACTAGGTACGACATATATATATATATATATATACATATGCGAACAAGCCTGAATATATTCTGATCTGGATGAACAAGCCATCCAGATCAGATATGCAACTGAAAACTCACACCCCAGAAGTGACTCGAACCCATACTGCCAGGAGCAATGCAACTGGTATGTACAGGACGCCTTAATCCGCTTGACAATCAAGACTGGACATAAGGAGGTGATAGCCGAAGCTATTTGAACCCCCCCCCCCCCCCCCCGCCGGCACCTGGATGGTAATCTCGGGCATAACATTTTATCAAATCACCTCATTCTTTGGGGCACACGTGAGGAACACAAATGCGAAAAGCCTGAATGGTCCCCAGGACTATATGCAACTTAAAACTCACACCCTAGAATTGACTCGAACCCATACTGCCAGGAGTAACGCAACTAGTATGTACAGGACACCTTAATCCGCTTGACCATCACGATCGGACATAAGGAGGTGAGAGCCGAAGCTATCAGTTCAGTTGCATATAGTCCTGTGGACTATTTGTCCTCACAGTCCAAAGTGAAGAGGTTGGCAAACTTTGGTCAATAAAACAAGACCTTTCCAGGGAAGACAGAGAAAAGCGGAAAATGAACCTAATTGAGGCTAAACGTCTAAATGGGGATAGAAATGAAGAAGACAAAAATTCTTTTTTCTATAAAGTGACAGGGACTGGAAAGCTTGTGAAATGGTACATAAAAACAAAGCAACAAGATCAGTAGTGGACGGGGGAGTAAAGACCAAAGGAAAGGGGAACATGTTCCTGAAAATTGTATATACCAACATAGATGGAGTGAGGTCAAAAACTTTGGAGTTGCATGATATAATTCAGCTTAGGGTCCCAGATATTGTCGCATTATCAGAGACGAAACTTCAAGGAAATATATTAAATGAAGTCATATTTCCAAGAGGCTATTCAGTTTGGAGACGTGACAGGGAAAACTAGGAAAGGGGAAGGAGTGGCTGTACTGGTAAAAAAACACCTGAAGGTAAGAGAGTTAATATTTGAAACCCTCGAGATATTGATATATTGGCATTGCAGATCTGGAATCAGGATGATAAGCTGATAATTTTAAATGCCTACAGCCAACCAGCAAGCAACACATGGTCAAAGGAAGAACTAGATGACAAACGAGAGGGCCTCATAATGGTCGTGAGAGATATTATTGTACAAACAGATAAAGATAAATCATGACTGTTGATACTAGGGACTTCAACTTTAAAGCCATAGACTAGGAGGCCTATTAAGCAAGAACGGAGATTTTTTGGACCTGCAGATTTGTAAGCCTCATTCTGGAGACATTCTTGTATCAACACATAAAGCAGGTCACAAGAATGAGGGAAGGAGATGTACCGTCAGTACTGGATCTAGTATTCACCAGGAAAGAAAAAGAGATATTTGACATCCAGTACCCTCCTCCCTTGGGAAAGAGTGATCACGTCCTGTTAGACATTGATTATGCATTAAGATATCATCTAGAAGAAAATGGGGACATTGAAACAGCTGATAAACTCGATTTAAGGAGAGGTCACTATGGGAACTTCGAAATTTTTTTAATGAGCGTAATTGGACAGACTTGTTGCTAGGCAAGGAAGTAAATGAAATGTATGCCAAATTTTGCAAAATATACGAGGAAGGCACACAAACATTCATACCATTTTGTTGGCCATTCAATTCAAACAAGATTTGTTCAACAGAAATTGTGAGAGGGCCAGAGACCAAAAGACACAAAAATGGAATCAGTATAGGAAGAGGCCAAACCCCCAAACATACCAGCGATACAAAGATGCGAGACACAACTATATGGCAGTAAGAAGAGAAGAAGAAATAAATTTCGAAAAAGGGATAGCGGATAAATGTAAAACAGAACCGGGGCTATTCTACAAATTCATAAACAACAAATTAAAGGTAAAGGATAATATCCAGAGGTTGAAAATGGGAAAGATTCAGGGAAAATGAAAAGGAAATGTGTGAAACATTAAATGAAAAGTTCCAAAGTGTGTTTGTACAAAATGAAATCTTCAGAGAACCAGACACAATAAGAATTCCAGAGAACAACATAGAGCGTATAGAGGTGTCTAGAGATGAAGTGGAAAATATGCTAATGGAGCTCAGTAAGAACAAAGCAGTTGGCCCAGATGGAGTTTCACCATGGGTTCTGAGAGATTGTGCATCTGAGCTCAGCATTCCACTTCACCTGATCTTTCAGGCATCCCTGTGTACAGGAATCGTAGCAGACGTGTGGAAACAGGCAAACATAGTTCCAATCTACAAAAGTGGCAGCAGGGAAGACCCCCTCAATTATAGACCTGTATCATTGACAAGTGTAATAGTGAAAGTATTGGAAAAACTAATCAAAACTAAATGGGTAGAACACCAAGAGAAATGATATAATATCAGACAGACAGTATGGTTTTTCAATCTGGAAGATCCTGTGTATCGAATTTACTCAGTTTCTATCTTGATCGAGCCAGAGAGATATTACAGGAAAGAGATGGTTAGGTTGACTGCATCTATCTGGACTTAAAAAAGGCTTTCAACAGAGTTCCACATAAGAGGTTGTTCTGGAAACTGAAAAATATTGGATGGGTGACAGATAAGCTTCTAACATGGGTGAAAAATTTTCTGGCTGATAGAAAAATGAGGGCAGTAATCAGAGGCAATGTATTGGACTGGAGAAATGTCACAAGTGGAGTACCACAGGGTTCAGTTATTGCACCAGTGATGTTTATTGTCTACATAAATGATCTACCAGTTGTATACAGAACTATATGAACATGTTTGCTGATGATGCTAAGATAATAGGAAGAATAAGAAGCTTAGATGACTGTCATGCCATTCAAGATGACCTGGACAAGATAAGTATATGGAGCACCACTTTGCAAATGGAATTTAATGTTAATAAATGTCATGTTATGGAATGTGAAATAGGACAACATAGACCCCACACAACCTATATATTATGTGATAAATCTTTAAAGAATTCTGATAAAGAAAGAGATAAAGGGGTAGTTCTAGATAGAAAACTATCACTCGAGTACCACATAAAGAACGTTGTGTGAGGAGCCTATGCCACGCTTTCTAACTTCAGAATTGCTTTTAAATACATGGATGGCGATATACTAAAGAAATTGTTCATAACTTTTGTTAGGCCAAAGCTAGAATATGCAGCGGTTGTGTGGTGCCCATATCTTAAGAAGCACATACACAAACTGGAAAAGGTACAAAGGCATGCTACTAAGTGGCTCCCAGAACTGAAGGGCAAGAGTTACGAGGAGAGGTTAGAGGCATTAAATATGCCAAAACTGAAAGACAGAAGAAAAAGAGGTGATATGATCACTACATACAAAATAGTAACAGGAATTGATAAAATCGATAGGGAAGATTTCCTGAGAGCTGGAACTTCAAGAACAAGAGGTCATAGATATAAACTAGCTAAACAAAGATGTCGTAGAAATATAAGAAAATTCACTTTCGCAAACAGAGTGGTAGACGGTTGGAACAAGTTAGGTGAGAAGGTGGTGGAGGCCAAGACCGTCAGTAGTTTCAAAGCATTATATGATAAAGAGTGCTGGGAAGACGGGACACCACGAGCGTAGCTCTCATCCTGTAACTACACTTAGGTAATTACACACACACACACACACACACACACACACACACACACAAGGACGCAGCAAACAAGTTTGTCCCAGTCCAAAAGGAAAACAGAGAAATGAAGATGAGAAACCCATGGTTTAATCAAAGATGTAGGCTAGCTAAGCAGCAAAGTAAAAGGGCATGGAGAAACTATAGGAATAGCAGGACACTGGAGAGCAGAGAAAGATACCAGAATGCCAGGAATGAATATGTCAGGATGAGAAGAGAGGCAGAAAGACAATACGAAAATGACATCGCAAGCAAGGCAAAGACTCAGCCTAAATTGTTGCATAGCCACATTAGGAGAAAAACAACAGTAAAGGAACAGGTTATGAGATTAAGGATAGGGGCGGAAGGATTCACTACAAATGACAAGGAAGTGTGTGAGGAATTGAATAAGAAATTCCAGGAGGTCTTCACCTTAGAACAAGGAGAAATTCCAGAGGTAAGTGAGGGAATAGCTAACCAGGAACCACTGGAAGAGTTTGAGATTACCAGTGGGGAAGTAAGGAAGTGTTTACTAGAGTTGGACGTGACGAAGGCTATAGGCCCAGATGGAATCTCCCCTTGGGTTCTAAAGGAAGGAGCAAGAGAACTGAGCCTACCACTCTCCATAGTGTATAACAAATCACTGGCAACAGGGGAACTGCCAGATACTTGGAAAGCAGCTAACGTAGTCCCGATATACAAAAAAGGGGATAGACAGGAGGCACTGAACTACAGGCCAGTGTCCCTAACCTGCATACCATGCAAGCTGATGGAGAAGATTGTGCGAAAAAAACTAGTGGAGCATCTGGAGCGAAGGAACTTTGTAACACAGCATCAACATGGGTTCAGGGATGGCAGGTCCTGCCTCACAGGGTTACTTGAATTCTACGACCAGGCAACAAAAATAAGGCAAGAAAGAGAAGGGTGGGCAGACTGCATATTTTTGGATTGTCAGAAAGCCTTTGATACAGTGCCACACAAGAGGCTAGTGCGAAAGTTGGAGATGCAGGCTGGAGTGAGAGGGAAGGTACTCCGGTGGATAGAGGAATACCTAAGCAACAGGAGACAACGAGTCTGTGTGAGGGGTGAGGTCTCAGATTGGCGAGACGTCACAAGTGGAGTCCCGCAGGGGTCAGTCCTTGGACCTATACTGTTTCTGGTATATGTAAATGATCTCCCAGAGGGTATAGATTCGTTCCTCTCAATGTTTGCCGACGATGCAAAAATTATGAGGAGGATTGAAACAGAGGATGATAGTAGGAGGCTACAAGATGACCTGGATAGACTGAGTGAATGGTCCAACAAATGGCTGTTGAAGTTCAACCCGAGTAAATGCAAAGTAATGAAACTAGGCAGTGGAAACAGGAGGCCAGGCACAGGATACAGAATAGGAGATGAAGTACTTAATGAAACAGACAGAGAGAAAGATCTAGGAGTTGATATCACACCAAACCTGTCTCCTGAAGCCCACATAAAGAGAATAACGTCTGCGGCATATGCGAGGCTGGCTAACATCAGAACGGCGTTCAGGAACCTGTGTAAGGAATCATTCAGAATCTTGTACACCACATATGTAAGACCAATCCTGGAGTATGCGGCCCCAGCATGGAGCCCGTACCTTGTCAAGCACAAGACGAAGCTGGAAAAAGTCCAAAGGTATGCTACTAGACTAGTCCCAGAACTAAGAGGCATGAGTTATGAGGAAAGGCTGCGGGAAATGCACCTCACGACACTGGAAGACAGAAGAGTAAGGGGGGACATGATCACAACCTACAAAATCCTCAGGGGAATCGACCGGGTAAACAAGGATGAACTTTTCAACACTGGTGGGACGCGAACAAGGGGACACAGGTGGAAGCTGAGTACCCAAATGAGCCACAGAGACGTTAGAAAGAACTTTTTCAGTGTCAGAGTAGTTAGCAAATGGAATGCATTAGGAAGTGATGTGGTGGAGGCTGACTCCATTCACAGTTTCAAATGTAGATATGATAGAGCCCAATAGGCTCAGGAATCTGTACACCAGTTGATTGACGGTTGAGAGGCGGGACCAAAGAGCCAGAGCTCAACCCCCGCAAGCACAATTAGGTGAGTACAATTAGGTGAGTACACACACACACACACACACACACACACACACACACACACACACACACTCATAAGATACTCAGAGGGATTGACAGAGTGGACATAGACGAAATGTTCACACGGAATAGTAACAGAACGAGGGGACATGGATGGAAGCTTGAAACTCAGATGAGTCACAGAGATGTTATGAAGTTTTCTTTTAGCGTGAGAGTAGTGGGAAAATGGAATACACTTCAGGAACAGGTTGTGGAAGCAAATACTATTCATAATTTTAAAACCAGGTATGATAGGGAAATGGGACAGGAGTCATTGCTGTAAACAACCGATGCTCGAAAGGCGGGTTCCAAGAGTCAATGCTCGATCCTACAGACACAACTAGGTGAGTAAAACTAGGTGAGTACACACACACATACATGGACACACATATATAACTTGGGAAACAGAGCTCAGAGGAAAGACGGCCCAAGGCATGATGGACTTCATCATGCAGAAGTGTATTGAGGCAGCAGACAAGTTTGTCCCTGTCCAAAAGGAAAAAAGTGAAGTGCAGACGAAAAACTTATGGTTTAATCAGAGCTGTAAGCTAGCAAAGCAACTAAGTTCATGGGCGTGGAGAAACTATAGAAATAACAGGACACTGGAGAGCAGAGAAAGATATCAGAGTGCCAGGAATGAATTCGTCAGGGTGAGAAGAGAGATAGAAAGAATATATGAAAATGACATAGCGAGCAAGGCAAAGACAACCTAAATTGCTGCACAGCCACATCAGGAGAAAAACAACAGTGAAGGGACAGGTAATGAAACTGATGATAAGGGCAGGCAGATTCACTGCAATCGACAAGGAAGTGTGCAAAGAACTCAATAAGAAATTCCAGGAGGTCTTCACAGTAGAGCAAGGGGAAGTCCCAGAAATAGGAGCGAGAATATCTAACCAATCAGCGCTAGTTGAGTTTGTGATTAGCAGTGGGAAGGTGCGGAAGCATCTGCTAAAGTTGGAAGTGACAAAGGGTATAGACCTGGATGGAATCTCAGCTTGGATACTGAAGGAAGGAGCAGGACCTCTGTGCCAGCCACTCACCATGGCGTATAACAAATTACTGGTGAACTGCCAAGAAATTGGAAGACAACTAATGTAGTCCCAATATTCAAGAAGGGTGACAGACAGGAGGCACTGAACAACGGGCCAGTGTTCCTAACTTTCGTGCCATGCATGGTGACGGAGAAGAGTGTGCGAAAAAAGCTAATGGAACATTTGGACTGGAAGAACTTTGTATCACAAAATCAGCATGAGTTCAGTGATGGTAAATCATGCCTCAGATGATTGATTGATTTCTACGACCAGGCAAAAAAATCAGGCAAGAAAGAGAGGGCTGAGGAGACTGCATATTTTTGGATTGCCAGAAAGCCTTTGCCACATTACCACATAAGAGACTAGTGTACAAACTGGAGAAGCAGGCAGAAGTGAAAGGGAAGGTACTCCACAGGATAAGAGAGTACCTAAGCAACAGAAGACAGCGAGTCACTATGAGGGGTGAGGTCTCGGAGTAGCGAAACATCACCAGTGGAGTCCGCAGGGATCAGGGTTCCTCAGGCTGACGGGGCCAAGGCTGACGAGGCCAGGGCTGACGGGGCCAAGGCTGACGGGACCAGGGCTGACAGTGCCAGGGCTGACGGGGCCAAGGCTGACGGGGCCATGGCTGACGGGACCAGGGCTGACAGTGCCAGGGCTGACGGGGCCAAGGCTGACGGGGCCATGGCTGACGGGACCAGGGCTGACGGTGCCAGGGCTGACGGGGCCAAGGCTGACGAGGCCAGGGCTGACGGTGCCAGGGCTGACGTGACCAGGGCTGACGTGACCAGGGCTGACGGGGCCAGGGCTGACGTGACCAGGGCTGACGGTGCCAGGGATGACGGAACCAGGGCTGACGGTACCAGGGCTGACGTGACCAGGGCTGACGGTACCAGGGCTGACGTGACCAGGGCTGACGTGACCAGGGCTGACGGTGCCAGGGCTGACGGTGCCAGGGCTGACGGTACCAGGGCTGACGGTACCAGGGCTGACGTGACCAGGGCTGACGTGACCAGGGCTGACGGGGCCAGGGCTGACGGTACCAGGGCTGACGTGACCAGGGCTGACGGTACCAGGGCTGACGTGACCAGGGCTGACGGGGCCAGGGCTGACGTGACCAGGGCTGACGGTGCCAGGGATGACGGAACCAGGGCTGACGGCGCCAGGGCTGACGTGACCAGGGCTGACGGGGCCAGGGTTAACGGCGCCAGGGCTGATGGGGCCAGGGTTAACGGTGCCAGGGCTGACGGCGCCAGGGTTAACGGTGCCAGGGCTGACGGCGCCAGGGCTGACGGTGCCAGGGCTGACGGTGCCAGGGCTGACGGTGCCAGGGCTGACGGTGCCAGTGCTGACGGTGCCAGGGCTGACGGCGCCAGGGCTGACGGCGCCAGGGCTGATGGAGCCAGGGCTGATGGCGCCAGGGCTGATGGGGCCAGGGCTGACGGTGCCAGGGCTGACGGTGCCAGGGCTGACGGTGCCAGGGATGACGGTGCCAGGGCTGACGGCGCCAGGGCTGATGGAGCCAGGGCTGACGGTGCCAGGGCTGACGGTGCCAGGGCTGATGGAGCCAGGGCTGACGGTGCCAGGGCTGACGGTGCCAGGGCTGACGGTGCCAGGGCTGACGGTGCCACGGCTGACGGGGCCACGGCTGACGGGGTTAGCCTGTTAGCACCAATTATGTCAGAAAATTATAAAGAGGCAATTAGAAGTAGAACTCCTATAACCAAACCATCCCATGTTATAGAGTTCTGCACATCTTCAGCACTCTACATCAAGAGTTTCTGCGGATCTCGGCTCAATATCACTCCGAACTCACAGATCTTATCTTGAGGTTATCTTGAAATGGTTTCGGGGCTTTAGTGTCCCCGTGGCCCGGTCCTCGACCAGGCCTCCACCCCCAGGAAGCAGCCCGTGACAGCTGACTAACTCCCTGGTACCTATTTACTGCTAGGTAACAGGGGCATCAGGGTGAAAGAAACTCTGCCCATTGTTTCTCGCCTGCGACCGGGATCGAACCCGGAACCACAGAATCATGAGTCCAGTGTTCTGTCCGCTCAGCCGCCGGCAGATCATGTAACATCGATCTGACTTCAATTGGACTCCAAATATCTAGCAATAAAGATTAAGACAGGCAAAGATAGCAATCTAACATTTATTTTAAATTATCTTTCATTTTAAAATTACATCTGTTTTCGGCCTTATGGACAAACGGCAGATTCAGACGTAATTTTTAAGAGGACAGATTAATCAATCAGATCTCAATAGCTTCAGAAATCTGGACACCCGTTGATTGATTGTTGAGAGGCGGGACCAAACAGCCGAAGCTCAACCCCCGAAAGCACAACTAGACAAGTACAGCTAGGTGAGTACACTTTAACACAAGCACCCGTGTTGACAGATTCGCAAATATACATGCGTAAACAAATTATTGTTGGTAAAAAAATGCTTTTAATTGTCTGCAGTTGGGTAAATTCCTTAAATAAACAAAATACAAAATAATCATGAATAGAAGCTGGTAATTCTCACAAGGCAACTCAGTGGTAATGTTATTACGCTGAGCTAATTACAATTGAGCCAGAGCCCAAAACTAATTAAGCAAATAATTTAACGGAGATAATCAGCTTCCTCCACACTCTCATACTCACTCTACACAACATTGAATAAATTCATTAGAAAAATATCCCCAAATGCAAACTGTTAATTGACACTTACAGAGAAGCGTCCCGAGGGAGGGTAGTTGGGGTGGCTGTATGTCCCAAGGGAGGGTGGATGGGGTGGTTGTTTGTCCCGAGGGTGGGTGATTGTAGTGGCAGTATGTCCTGAGGGAGAGTGGTTGGGTGTGGCAATATGTCCCGAGGGAGGGTGGTTGGGGTGGCAGTATGACCCGAGGGAGGTGGTTTTGGGTTGCTTTATGTCCCGAGGGTGGGTGGTTGGGGTGGCTGTATGTCTTGAGGGAGGGTGGATGGGGTGGCTGTATGTCCCAAAGGAGCCCAGCAAACACAAATCATATAGAAAACGTTCGTCTATCTCTTCCCACAGGTGTAGGAATGACTTGCATTGAGAATGGTGCAAGAGAGCCATTGAGAAACTTTTAATCCATAAATCCAAACACATAGGTTTTATAATATATTGTTTTTATACGACTATTTTGTTCCTAATGTATTACAAATAGTTTTTACATGTATAAATATAAAATATATGGTGTTTTTTGTAAAATTCATTAATAAATTGTGAATGATATTTAATGGCTGAATGAAACCGTCAAAATACATTTAGTTATTCTATGACCAGAAAAAAGTAGTTTTCCAAATTTTCTAAAAATCGCTCTTTTTAACACAATTTGACTCCTTATGCATTCCACTAAACACTAATATCATGTTTAAATATATAATTTATGTATTATTCCCTAAAATAATTTATATACATTATAAATGTTGCTGGAAAGTGGTGTGAAAGAATCTGAAAACGTTTCGTTGTTTTACATATTGGAGGAGAGCAAGGAGGAAGAAGGAGGAGGAGGGCGAGGAGGAGGAGGGCAAGGAGAAAGGAGGAGGAGGAGGGCTAGGAGGAAGGAGGAATTAGGAGGAGGAGGGCGGAGAGGAAGGAGGAGGAGGGCGAGGAGGAAGGAGGAGGGCGAAGAGGAAGGAGGAGGAGGGTGAGGAGGAAGGAGGAGGAGGAGGGTGAGGAGGAAGGAGGAGGGCGAGGAGGAGGAGGAGGGTGAGGAGGAAGGAGGAGGAGGGCGAGGAGGAAGGAGGAGGGTGAGGAGGAAGAAGGAGGAGGAGGGCGAAGAGGAAGGAGGAGGTGGGCGAGGAGGAAGGAGAGGTGAAATGAGTTGGGCAAGGAGGAAGGAGGAAGAGGGCGAGGAGGAGGAAGGCGAGGAGTAAGGAACAGAATGAGGAGGAGGGCTAGGAGGAAGGAGGATGAGGTAGAGGAGGAAGGAATAGGTCTAGGAGGAAGGAGGAAGAGGGGGGAGGGGGAAGGAGGAGGTGCAAGGAGGAGGACCTCGGGGAGGGGGCAACTAAGTGACGGAGGAGAAGAGGAGGGGGAGAATAGCAGGGGTAGAAGTAGTAGAGGTAAACGGGGGAGGGCAAAGAGGAGGAATGATGGAAGGGGGATGAGTAGGAAGGGGAAGGGGAAGTGGAGGGGGTGAGGGTAGGGGAAAGAAGTAAGAGAATGGGGCAGTAAGGAGGGGGAGGGGTAAGAGAAGAGGGGATGGGGAGGAGGGCGAAAAGAAGGGGTAACAGACGGGGATGAGGAGGAAGGGGAAGAGGAGGGGTAAGAGAAGGGGAAGAGGAGAGGGAGGGATAAAAGAAAGGGGGTAAAAAGAGGGGAGGGGTAAGATAAGGGTGGATGAGGAGGAGGGGAGGATGGAGAAGAGAAGGAGGATGAAAATGAAGAGGAATGGGAAGAGGAGGGGAAAGAAGGGAGGGGGGAAAGAGAAGGGGATGAGAATGAAGGGGAAGAAGAGGGGGGGGGAGAGGAGGGGTAAGAGAAGGGGAAGATGAGGGGGAGGGGTAAGAGAAGGGTGGAGGAGGGGAGGATGGGGAAGACAAGTAGGATGAAAATGAAGAGGAAGGGGAAGAGGAGGGGGAAGAGGGGAGGGGAAAGAAAAGGGGGGATGAGGAAGAATGGGAAGAGGAGGGGGAAGAAGGGAGGAGGTAAGAGAAAGGGAAAGAGAATGGGGTAGGGGTAAGAGAAGGGAAAGGAGGAGGGGGAGGGGTAAGGGAAGGGGGATAATTAGTGGAGAGAGGGTAAGAGAAGGGGGGATGTGAAGGAAGGGAAAGAGGAGGGGAAGGGTAAGAGAAAGGGAATGAGAAGGAGGAAGGGGAAGAGGAGGGGGGAAGAGAGGAAGGTGGGGAGGGAGTGTAACAGGATCTGTGTGACGACTCCTCGGGTGCACACTATAGGCCCACAGAGTTGCCATGACGTGTTAGGGCGCTGGATTAAACAGGCATGTCTTGGTAGATGACTCATAAAATACAGCAAGAAAAATAAAGAGTCAGATAATAATGTTTTACATTATTATCTTATTACCTATTATAATATTATAATAGGAGTAATATATAGGCCACCAAATTTAGACAGAATGGAAGCAAAGCATCTATGGGATGAAATATCTAGAGCATCTAGATCTAACAGTATTTATGTCATGGGTGACTTTAATTTTAGCGGAATAAACTGGTTGAACAAAACAGGGAATAGTGAAGCAGAAGATTTTCTAGAATTAATTGACGATTGCTTTCTTACGCAACACATTAAGGAACCAACACGGGAAAATAATATTTTAGATTTAGTGTTAACTAACAGGGAAACGCAAATTAATGACATCGAAATAGGGAGTGAGCTAGGGAGCAGTGATCACAAAGAAATCAGATTTAGCATAGAATGGAATAGACCAGTAGGAGAAAATTCTGTTAAAGTGCCAGATTTTCGAAAAGCTGATTTTAATAGCCTAAGAAATTTTTTGGGTCAAATTGATTGGAAAGGCTTGGGTATGGGGTGTGGGCCGGTCTTGGAGCGAGACATGAACCCAGCGATAGGTGACTTAAATGGGGATTTCGATGTGGATTCAATATATAACTTATTTAAGAATATTCTAAACAAAGCACAGGAACGTAGTATACCATACAAATTGAATAGATCGTATAATAATGACCCAAAGTGGATAACAAAGAATTTGAAGAAAATTATAGG
>NC_091153.1:13981811-14006811 GCF_040958095.1 Procambarus clarkii
CGATTTGCCTAATAAGCCAGGTTTTCCTGAATTAATATATTTTCTCTATTTTTTTATGAAATCATAAAGCTATCCAATTCATTATGTATGAGGTCAATTTTTTTTATTGGATATAAAATTAACATAGATATATGACCGAAACCTAACCAACCCTACCCAACCTAACCTAACCTATCTTTATAGGTTAGGTTGGGTTAGGTAGCCGAAAAAGTAAGGTTAGGTTAGGTTAGGTAGTCGAAAAACAATTAATTCATGAAAACTTGGCTTATTAGGCAAATCGGGCCTTGCATAGTAGACTGAGAAGCGAGTTCGTAGCATGGAGCTCGTACCTTGACAAGGTACAGGCTCCATGCTGGGGCCGCATACTCCAGGATTGGTCTTACGTATGTGGTATATAAGGTTGTGAATGATTCCCTACACAGGTTCCTGAAGGCAGTTCTGATGTTAGCCAGCCTCGCACACGCCGCAGATGTTATTATTTTGATGTGGGCTTCAGGAGACAGGGTTGGTGTGATATCAACTCCTAGATCTTTCTCTCTGTCCATTTCATGAAGGACTTCATCTCCCGTTCTGTATCCTGTGTCTGGCCTCCTGTTTCCACTGCCTTGTATCATTGCCTTACATTTACTCGGGTTGAACTTTAGTAGCCATTTGTTGGACCATTCATGCAGTCTGTCTTGGTCATCTTGTAGTCTCATACTGTCTTCCTCCATCTTAATCCTCCTCATAATTTTTGCATCATCAGCAAACAATGAGAGGAATTATTCTATACCATCTGGAGGATCCTTTACATATTTAAGAAACAGTATGGGTCCAAGGACTAAGTCCTGCGGGACCCCACTGGTGACGTCACGCCAATCTGAGACAGTGACCAGTGACGCTGGTCACTCCGCCCAGTGACTCGCTGCCTTCTGTTGCTTAGGTACTCCCTTATCCAATGGAGTTCCTTCCCTTTCACTCCTGCCTGCATCTCCTGCTTTCGCAATAGTCTCTGGTGTGGCACTGTGTCAAAGGCTTTCAGGCAATCCAAAAATATGCAGTCTGCCCACTCCTCTCTTTCCTGTCTGATTCTTGTTGCCTGATCGTACCATTAATCCTGTGAGGCATGACTTGCCATCCCTGAAACCATGTTGGTGTTGTGACACAAAGTTTCTTCGCTCCAGATGTTCGACTAGCTTTTTTCGTACAATTTTCTACATTAGCTAGCATGGTATGCAAGTTAAGGACACTGGCCTGTAGTTCAGTGCCCCCATTCTATCCCCCTTCTTGTATATCGGGGCTACGTTTGCCGCCTTCCAAATTTCTGCCAGTTCACCTGTTACCAGTGATTTGTTATACACCATGGAGAGTGTCAGGCACAGTGCTTCTGCTCCTTCCTTTAGTATCCATGATGATATTCCATCCTGGCCTATAGTCTTTGTCACATCCAACTCTAGCAAAAGCTTCTTTACATATCCACTGGTAAGTCTTACCTGGGATGCGGTCGGGTCAAGAAGTACCTGCTCCACGACTAGGGGTGAAGTTAGTGTTGGTGTTTAGCTCAGTCTACACATAATGAGACTAACTAGTATCAATCGCATTCTACACATCTTCCCCCATGCTGGGTACTGAGATGGAAACTCAGTCACCAGAAGAACTGGCGACTTTCCACGGCAATATTAACATGGACTCAGAAAGCAGCCAGTCAGTCGAGGAGAGTGAGTTTCAAGAAGTTCTAACCAGGCAACTGAAGAAACGGAGAAGACAAGATGTAAGGCGTAGTGTTGACAGTGATAGTACACATAACGCAAACGACAAGAGAATGAAGAAAGACGCCGAGACTGATCAAACCAGTGTCAACGAACGGTCGGAACGATGTCAGGAAGGTGAGGGTCAGCAGAGATGGAGGCTTCTCTTCCCTGTCTCATGCACACTGGCCTACCATCACAAGCTGCTGTGGACAGTCAAACTTGGAAGAGAACACCGCAAGTTCGAGCCCCTGCTGAAGGAAGGTGTAAACAGACCTTACTTAACGGTAGGTTCTATGGAGGCAGTGGAGTATCTTACCCAGCAAGGATATGATGGAATTGTTATGCAAATACCAGAGGGGAACGAGAAGCTGACGAAGGTAATTATCTACAAATACCCTCAGAGTCTAGACCCCGACTTCATCCTCGACGACCAACGATTTGTGTGGGCCAAGCGTCACCTTATTAAAGGTGAAGCTAGGAATCAGGTGGTGTCTCTAGTGAGAGGTGAAGTTCCCGAGAGAGTGTTCATTACCGGGGCTGGCTACAGGCATGTAGCAAAGTATGTGGAAGAGCCCATAATATGCCTGAAATGCTGCAGATGGGGCATAAATCCTGGAGCTGTCAACATGATCCATGATGTCGTTTCTGCGGAAAGTCTCACCTCTCTAATGTGTGTAGAAACAGACTTAATCTGGGTGTGAAACTAGTTCCCAGATGCTGTAACTGTGGAGGTGTTCACAATGACAGCTCGGCTGTGTGTAGCAAGAGGCCGAGTATGGATGTTCCCTGGCCGGTGAATGTTACAGAGCAAGCAAGAGCTCTTACCCAGACACCGAGAGCACAGCAAAACTGTCTGCCCCAAACAGTGCCAGTGAACCAGACGAATGCGTGGGTAAAGAAGTCACCTATCCTTCGTCAGGCTCAAGCAACATGCAGCCACGCCAACATGAGTGAAGTGGCTACTTTGGCTCAGAAAGAGGGCCATAATGATATGGTCAAGGAGGTGTGGGCTGAACTAAGAAAAGTTGGCGAGTTCCTCCAAAATCTTGGGCATAGAATCGAATCCATTGAGGCGAAATTAAACGTTCAGGTGAAGGTCAAGGAAAGTCACAAAACAGTGAAGGAAAGTCAGGATATAGTGGTTGAGGACAATAATGAAATATTGAGTGATGAAATGAAGGAAAGTGAAGTGTGTGTGAATGATGGTAGTCGTAGTGAAAGGAAGAACCCTATAATTACACATAAAATGAAGGAATCATTTGGGCCAATAATGGATGTCACAGGACTGAAAAAATTTCTTGAGAAACGCAATGTTGCTTTTACTGGTGAACTTGGGAGGAGGTGGGAGATGTTATACACGGTATGGCTATCATTTAGTGAACTTATTGGGGATGACTTAGACTTTTGACTGGCTTTTTCTGGTAAAGGTGTTGGGGTACCTATCTTACGGATGTTATACATAAGCACTGTTCGGTCCCTGATAGACTACGCAGCACCCGTTTTGTCTTACACAGGCCAAGGCAGAATTAAAAAAAATAGACCTGATACAGAACGAGGCTATGAGGATTATTCTTGGATGTCAAAGAAATGCAATGATTGAAATAATGAGAATGGAATTAAATTTACAGAGTGTGTATGATAGAGTCCGTGACATTAGCACTAGAGTATCCATTCGTTTCATGCGGAGAAAAGGAGAGAATAAGCTGTTTCAAGCGTTCAGACCTGCTTGAGTGACGTACACACTTCCAGGAAACTGAGGGAGACACGCTGCACGAGGGGATTAGCTCATGACCTCTGGGAATACGATGTACTTGACTACTGTAAACCCTCTCACCAGTGTAATAGGTCTGCTCCCAGGAAAGTATAGAAAATAGACATCGAAATTATACCCCTCAAGGTGAAAAAGATTCATCATGAACCGGGACAATTACGGTGATTGTATGGAAGCATGATATCTCGGTTATCAAGAGGCAACAGTTTACATGTATATTGTGACAGGTCGGTGGCAGAGGATGGCAGGGCAGGGTGTGGTGTCCTAATAAGGGAATTTGCCACCGCAGTGCAAAATTCCTAATCGTGATGCACTCCACTGCCAACAGGTGGCAATCCAAGTCACCAGAGTTGCCAGTCAGCCCATCACATCACTCACAAGCTGGCCAAATCCAACTAATCCAATCCAACCTACAAGGAAGAAGGGAACATGTAACTACTGAGGGGCTCCACCAGAAAAAGAGGTTTTTAAAATTTAATGGTTGATTTCTGGTAGGGCCAACTCAGAAGCTACCAAAGCTAACTCTCAACAGGGCCAAGCCTGTCCAAGCTCCTTGGACAGGCCCCCATGAAATGTGACGGTAGAGTGTTGGAGTGTTGATGTTCGGTAGTCCTCCAATGGCAGGTGTCAATGCCTGGTCACACTTACAAAAAAAAGAGACTATATATATATATATATATATATATATATATATATATATATTATATATATATATATATATATATATATATATTAGTATATTTTGGTAGCAGTCTTTCCTGTAGACATATATTATTAAATATGACCGAAAAAGTAAGATTAATAATTCTAACACGAATTTTCTCAATCTTTCGTACATTACGCTTCACTGTTGGAGGTAAATCAAAAATCACTTCTCCAAAATTCATTTTTATTTCTAGTCTGACGCGACACGGGCGCGTTTCGTAAAACTTATTACATTTTCAAAGACTTCACAAATACACAACTGATTAGAACGTATCTCTGATTTTATATCTACATTTGAGTGAGGTGGGAGGGGTGATGTGGCATTAACACAAGACAGAACAAGAGGGGATATTAATAGGGTATTAAAAGTATCAACACAAGACAGAACAGAAACAATGGGTATTGAATAGAAGTGTTTGTAGAAAGCCTATTGGTCCATATTTCTTGATGCTTCTATATTGGAGCGGAGTCTTGAGGTGGGTAGAATATAGTTGTGCAATAATTGGCTGTTGATTGCTGGTGTTGACTTCTTGATGTGTAGTGCCTCGCAAACGTCAAGCCGCCTGCTATCGCTGTATCTATCGATGATTTCTGTGTTGTTTACTAGGATTTCTCTGGCGATGGTTTGGTTATGGGAAGAGATTATATGTTCCTTAATGGAGCCCTGTTGCTTATGCATCGTTAAACGCCTAGAAAGAGATGTTGTTGTCTTGCCTATATACTGGGTTTTTTGGAGCTTACAGTCCCCAAGTGGGCATTTGAAGGCATAGACGACATTAGTCTCTTTTAAAGCGTTCTGTTTTGTGTCTGGAGAGTTTCTCATGAGTAGGCTGGCCGTTTTTCTGGTTTTATAGTAAATCGTCAGTTGTACCCTCTGATTTTGTCTGTAGGGATAACGTTTCTATTAACAATATCTTTCAGGACCCTTTCCTCCGTTTTATGAGCTGTGGAAAAGAAGTTCCTGTAAAATAGTCTAATAGGGGGTATAGGTGTTGTGTTAGTTGTCTCTTCAGAGGTTCTCTCTCTAACCTCTGAAGAGACAACTAACACAACACCTATACCCCCTATTAGACTATTTTACAGGAACTTCTTTTCCACAGCTCATAAAACGGAGTAAAGGGTCCTGAAAGATATTGTTAATAGAAACGTTATCCCTACAGACAAAAATCAGAGGATACAACTGACGATTTACTATAAAACCAGAAAAACGGCCAGCCTACTCATGAGAAACTCTCCAGACACAAAACAGAACGTTTTAAAAGAGACTAATGTCGTCTATGCCTTCAAATGCCCACTTGGGGACTGTAAGCTCCAAAAAACCCAGTATATAGGCAAGACAACAACATCTCTTTCTAGGCGTTTAACGATGCATAAGCAACAGGGCTCCATTAAGGAACATATAATCTCTTCCCATAACCAAACCATCGCCAGAGAAATCCTAGTAAACAACACAGAAATCATCGATAGATACAGCGATAGCAGGCGGCTTGACGTTTGCGAGGCACAACACATCAAGAAGTCAACACCAGCAATCAACAGCCAATTATTGCACAACTATATTCTACCCACCTCAAGACTCCGCTCCAATATAGAAGCATCAAGAAATATGGACCAATAGGCTTTCTACAAACACTTCTATTCAATACCCATTGTTTCTGTTCTGTCTTGTGTTGATACTTTTAATACCCTATTAATATCCCCTCTTGTTCTGTCTTGTGTTAATGCCACATCACCCCTCCCACCTCACTCAAATGTAGATATAAAATCAGAGATACGTTCTAATCAGTTGTGTATTTGTGAAGTCTTTGAAAATGTAATAAGTTTTACGAAACGCGCCCGTGTCGCGTCAGACTAGAAATAAAATGAATTTTGGAGAAGTGATTTTTGATTTACCTTCAACAGTGAAGCGTAATGTACGAAAGATTGAGAAAATTCGTGTTAGAATTATTAATCTTACTTTTTCGGTCATATTTAATAATATATATATATATATATATATATATATATATATATATATATATATATATATATATATATATATATATATATATATATATATTTATATATATATATATATATATATGTCGTACCTAGTAGCCAGAACTCACTTCTCAGCCTACTATTCAAGGCCCGATTTGCCTAATAAGCCAAGTTTTCCTGAAATAATATATTTACTATAATTTTTTTCTTATGAAATGATAAAGCAACCCTTTTCTCTATGTATGAGGTCAATTTTTTTTTATTGGAGTTAAAATTAACGTAGATATATGACCGAACCTAACCAACCCTACCTAACCTAACCTAACCTATATTTATAGGTAAGGTTAGGTTAGGTAGCCAAAAAAAGCTAGGTTAGGTTAGGTTAGGTAGGTTAGGTAGACGAAAAAACATTAATTCATGAAAACTTGGCTTATTAGGCAAATCGGGCCTTGAATAGTAGGCTGAGAAGTGCGTTCTGGCTATTAGGTACGACATATATATATATATATATATATATATATATATATATATATATATATATATATATATATATATATATATATATATATATATATATATATATATATATATATATATATATATGGGTTGTGTTATATACGGCATGGGTTCGAATCCTGGTCGGGTCAAATAGTTCTTAGTGATCTATTGCTTGCGCGTTCATGCAGCTTTCTCATATATATATATTTATATATATATATATATATATGTCGTACCTAGTAGCCAGAACGCACTTCTCAGCCTACTTTGCAAGGCCTGATTTGCCTAATAAGCCAAGTTTTCCTGAATTAATATATTTTCTCAATTTTTTTTCTTATGAAATGATAAAGCTACCCATTTCATTATATATGAGGTCAATTTTTTTTATTGGGGTTAAAATTAACGTAGATATATGACCAAACCTAACCAACCATACCTAACCTAACCTAACCTATCTTTGTAGGTTAGGTTAGGTTAGGTAGCAGAAAAAGTTAGGTTAGGTCAGGTTAGGTATGTTAGGTAGTCGAAAAACAATTAATTCATGAAAACTTGACTTATTAGGCAAATCGGGCCTTGCATAGTAGGCTGAGAAGTGAGTTCTGGCTACTAGGTACGACATATATATATATATATATATATATATATATATATATATATATATATATATATATATATATATATATATATATATATATATATATATATATATATATATATATATATATATATATATATAATATATATATAATTATACAATCCATAATCTGTAAAGAAGTAAAATGCACAACTCCTAACCAAATTGTAGCCCTAATCATATTCCATAAAACAAAGAAGGCTACCGACCTCCTTATTAATAACAGCTAGAAGCCGACGGAGAACCCTTTACAACAGTCAAACGTACTCCTGCCTCCACGAATGATGTATCCTTCAATCTAAGTACATAGGTATGACGTCGACCAAGTTAACGAGGCGTTTGACCTGTCACCTTCAATCAGGTGCCCCCCAAAATCACATGAGACAAGCCCATGTCATCACCCTAACAAGATAAATGTTGAATGAAAACACTTGTATAATAGACAAAACCCAAGAAGATAGCAAATTCTTGAAGCAATCAACATAAAAATAAAACAAGCCACCATAAATACCTAAATTACTGAAATATTCACTCTACCCACCATGAGAGTAAGAACAAGGCTGGAACGTAAAGATGCCAACATAAAAGACACTGCTCAACATGCCACGTCCACTACACCTGATTAATCTTTGTATGTGCTTTGTCCCTTTTTACGTCCCCTATCCTATTTTGTCCCTGTTTTTTTTATGATGTACTCACCTTTTTTGTTTTACACACCTGACGTCCATAATGGTATAAATCCACTACGCCTTGCTCAGCCACAGGTAGCACAACTAGGTGAGTAAATACCTGAGTCGATAATACCTGAGTTTTCAAATTACTTACCTCGACCGGAACAAATTATTAATATTCATTAACGCGCTGTTAACGTTGCTAATAAAGTTAGGTTAGCGCTGCTGAAAAGCCATTTACAAAGTTGGCCTTGACTTTATTTTGTAAACATGAAACAATTATTAAACCAGAACATACTGGAGATACGAGTCCATACTCTTCTTGTGATTGTCTCCGTGCAAGAGACTACTCGCAGTAAGATTACATGTTACATGCGGAAATCACAATAGCATGATATATCTTTGAGAAAATCGTGAAATCAGGACAGAGGGATTGATTGTTACCGCCGAAGGCGGCTAGTTTGTTGTGCACCCCATACTCAACCTGTGAGCAGTAGCGCAAAAACATTACAGAGGGCATAAAAGGTCTTTATCAGACCTCATCTTAGATTATTACATAAACAATTACATCTATCCTTCACACCTTATATTTACAATGTCAGCTAGTTACAGAGAAAGTACTATTACAAGAGCTACATATTTACAGTAAGTCATCGTACATTAATAGTAGGTCTTATCGCTAATACATAATAGTTTGACCAATGGGGATATTACAGTCATAGGGGAGCTTCTGTTTATTTTTAGTCCTCACAATACACTACTTGTTTCTGAATCTCATATGTCATTCATCTACTGGAAGCGAAATGTGGATACAGTGCAAGGATTTCAGGTAATTTATCCATGGTAATAAGACAGGTTGCCATATCATACAGAGTGAGGTTAGATTTATCTCTAAATGGCTCAATTTTACTACAATTCGAGGTATAGTGTTCGAGTGTGTGTCCCTGTCTTTGTCGACACACTTTACACTTTACTTCATCTAGATCCCTATACAAGCCGAACTGCCAGAGATACTTGTAGCCAAGTCTTATACGAGCTGTGACAACATTTGTTAGTCTACTTACTTTGTTACTTGCCCCATACACATGTTTTACTTCACACATTTCATTGTGATGAACAATGGACCTCCTAGTTTCAGTTTGCACAGTTTAACTTTCTTCAAATTCATCCAGGAGTTCTCGTCTAATGACACTTTTAAGGGACCTATTTGATAACTTAAGATTCCGTTCAATACTGTCTTTATTTACTGCAGCCTTACCAAGGGCGTCAACTTTGTCATGTTCCTGCATGCCAATGTTAGAAGGACAGAGGGATGGAAGCATCATCCTGGGCCTCCCAAGACGCACGTAGTTCCATGTATAACTTACATTGGGTACCGGATTGTGCCTCAAGACCCCTAGTGGGTGTGGGCAGACTTCGGCCTATGTAACCTTTAACATATCCTGGTCCAGTGGCAAGATACGCATCTGAGTTAACCCAAGATGATGGGCCCATCATGCCGTCGTCTTAAAAACTTTTCGTTTACATGTTCCCTTCATGAGGACGTGACATCAAAATTAGTTCGTAATCTCCATACGACCACGAGCTACATCATCACGAGTGCATTAACTCTCCACGGTATATAATCAATCCTGTTACTCACGTTCGTGTTATGTACACGAACACTTGCTCTTTATACAAGTTGAATACATGCCATCTACAGGAGTACAGAATATATACTGTCACGTGGGGGTGGGCCGGGGCTCTGCTAGCACTCAGCTGCTAGGGGCTCAAAAGGCTGGATACTCAGCCCCTCTGACTCCCTGGATTCACCGGAGTCTCCTTGGTCACACAAGAGAGGACCAACAATGCCCACCTCCACAGGTCTTTGCTTCCACCACAAAAAGGGGGGTGCCACTGATTCACCCTGGAAGCCCTTCAGTCAAACACGGGGAAACTGCTGTTAACAGTTCCGGCCTAGACCCGTGGAGGAGTGAAGGAAGACTCAGGCTGACCTTATAACGATAACCTCCCTGAGTCTTGCCTGCCAGACAAAAAGGTTACAGGAACTCTTTTCCCGCCTGTTCTCTATCTTCTTCTTAACAATGTCGCCAGCTGGGTTATTATATCTGCACCCCAGCAATGCAGTTCAGTGGGTGTATTATATATTGTTTGTGGCCAGAAGATTGCTACTCCCATAGATCTGCTACTAGACTGTCGGCCCAGGGTACTCTCCCAGGAAGGTCTGTGTGGCTTTACCTCTCTCTAGCCACCACGTTACTAGTTGCCACCATTCAGGTACTGATACTGATCGGATGGCTGAGGGTACACTTTTATATAAGTCTGTGCTGATCTTTTTACCACTCTCCAGGCAATAAGAACCTCTATAGAGAACGTAGTGTTCCCTAGGTGGTACTATAATAACCTTCTTGTATGCTCATAGAGAAATATTATAAATGGAGGCACACTTAAACACAATGATAAAATGTGTGAATTACATGAACACACATACAATCACAAGTAATACATGAATATGAAAATTAGGATAATAAGTCTGGAGATCGTCAGCCTCTTCTTCCACGACCTCCAACACTCCTTCAACTGGGCAGAAAGACAGGAGTCTCACACTCTCTCACAGGAGGGCCTCTTCACCACGTCGGCGCCTCTTCTTCACTGTCCTGCCATCCATACACACTGTCCCCTCTGACAGTCCTGGACACAAGCTGCCTTGCAGTCTATTCTACTACTAAAGTATTAATGTCCTATTGCCACATACATAAGTAAATATTGTGGCCTAACTAGCCTACTCACACAAGGGGTACTGGGAGGGAAAATGATCTACCTTACATTCCTGGCTCACGACGCCTGTCCCTCGATGGTGTGAGGTTCCCACGCTTCCTGAGTCGATCCTTGACGATCCAGGAACGTTCCACAGGTCCTCAGGTGTCGTGGAGCCTTCGCCTCGTCGCCGTTCCAATCCCTGAGATTCAGCTACCCCAATCCAGGTTCATCGATGGGCACTGAGCTAACCGCTATTTTCCCACACTCGCCCCTTCCACAAGGCGTTGCTCCTTGTCCTAGGCACGGTGTAGTCCTTCCAAAACCCTCAGTGGATGTGACCCGGTCACAGCTAGGCTTGCCCGCCACACCTTTCCAGGCTCTCAACGTCCAGTGTCGTCGCCGAATATTTTCCAAGTTTGGCACTCTTTTGCTCAATAAACTTGGTTCCTTTTTGCTTCCCAGAAGCGCGGGGGTCTCCAATACGTAAGATGGGCTGTGGTAGCCAGCTCTAATCCACTAAGAAAGGCTTGTAGAGCCTCTAATCCTTGAGAGCTGACCGAGGTGCTTCCTCTCGCTTCCAAGGTCAGGTCAACTCTGACGTTGGCGCCGCCCGGGGCACTCGGTGACGTCACAGCGAGCCCTGATTGGTCGCCCGCGACCTAAGTCGGCCAATCCGCGATCGGCTAGTGTCCCTTCCAAAACGTCATATCTGCAGTAGGGGATACTCTTTCATTTTATATCAGGGCGCCAATTTCCCCTTACTTTCAACTTATAATGTAACTTTCTCCCTTAATCAGCAGCCGGTCTGGTCGCCACATATATCAATAGACTCCCTGAACCTCAGAGAATCAGTAGGGAGAGCTGATATGACTCTTAAAGCAGGCAAACGAAAGAAATAGGAGAGGGCACCGTAACAATACATATCAAAAGATATACATATTATTTAAATGCATTTAAACGTAAAGGTTGAAAAGAAATATTGCGTAAACTCGTATAGCGTACAAAATATGACCTCTATTCGGGAGCATAGCCTCAGTACGCTTGCTGGATCTTGTTTGACAGGACTGCACATACTCTTTACAAACACAAACTCTTCAAGCAACTATGAATTCAGTGAGTAAGTGCTCATGCGTGTTTCTTATACTGGTACACAAATACATCCTCATTATATCACTGAATGTCCTCCATACGAGTACATATACCTTATGTATGAGTATACACCTTCTATGAGAGTGCAAACCGTGTATACTTGCACGTACTATTTTGGTCTGGTGTCAGGCATAAGGCATATTAACGCAGAAGGGTCATTAATTTCACCACAGTAGCTCAATGTTGAACCAACAAGTATACTTCAGCCCTGAACAATTATCCGGACTACGGTATATTCACAAGTGTAAACACATCTACCTCTACAAGGTATTCTAATTTTTTCTGCTGTTGTTGTTTTAGATTCAGCTACTTGGAACAAAAAAGTTCAGAGTAGCACGAGCTGTTTTCTCAGCTTGGTTCCTACTTCCAAGGATCATAGTACTGGTAAGCTGGGGAGAGAAGAATGGGGGAGGATATAGGAAAACTTGAAAAAGAATAGTGGTGTGAGGAAGAGGAGGGGGTTACAGGTAAGTGGCCCAACCACTTTTGGGTTTGTCGTGATGCGAAGTGATAAGTGAGTGTGGGGGTGATGCATGAAGGTTAGTAGGGGGATCTTTTTTTTTTGTGGGGAGGATAAGGAAGTGGATGCTCCATGGATGATCAGCTGTCGCGGTGAGTGGCCAGAGTGGCGGTGGTGGGTGAATGAAGAGCCACCCGCAGTTTTTCCTGGTGATCTGTGCTGGGTTTTAGTTCAGTGTTTGATTGGAGAGTGGAGTTTTCAGTCTTTAATCGGTAGTTTTCAGGTCATAGGACTTAGGTATAAAGTGGGTCTGGTGGTTCCCATTCGTCCTCTTGTGGTAAGTAGCTTAGGAATCTGAGCCTGGGGTAGGCCCTGTCGTGGATGTATGTTCTCACCCTTTTTTTGGAGGGACATCCTCCTCGACCTGTGGGGCTGGTCGAGCATTGCGTAATTCGTTATGTTCTGGATCATAAAGGGTCCTCATCGATTGGCATGTACATAGTTTTCATTTTGTGTAGCTGTTTGACCGAATGGCTGTGCAAGCGATTCCTCAGTCTGATATGAATGTCGTCGATACATGCTCTAAGAGTGACACATTTGTCACATATCTGAGTGCCCGATTCTGAACGCGTTGCAGTTTCGACATGTTAGATTTCTTTGCCAGTGTGATTGGGGTGTACGGGTATTCTATCTTGAGGTTATCTTCAGATGATTTCGGGGCTTTAGTGTCCCCGCGGCCCGGTCCTCGACCAAGCCTCCACCCCCAGGAAGCAGCCCGTGACAGCTGACTAACACCTATTTTACTGCTAGGTAACAGGGGCATAGGGTGAAAGAAACTCTGCCCATTTTTTTTCACCGGCGCCCGGGATCGAACCCGGGACCACAAGATCACAAGTCCAGCGTGCTGTCCGCTCGGCCGACCGGCTCGGCCGGTTCTAGGGTTGGCTGAATGAGCATCTTGTAGAGATGTAGTTTTACTTGCTACAGCGCCTGGTGGAAGCAGTATAGCCTGGCTAATTATGTTTTTACGATTGCTGCCTTTCTGTTAATATGCTCATTATTGTTTTAGAGTTCAGGAGCCTTGTTATGTCGTATCCCAGTATCGTAGTTGAGTTCTGAGCCCATGTCAGCGTGCCTTCAATGTTTATAGCTCCCAGGGAACTAGCCCAGCAGCGTATCGAGCAAAATTTTATTTTGGTGGGGTTATTTAAAATTTTCCACTCCCTCTCCCACCCTGCAGTGATGGCCAGTTCCGCCTTGACCTCACTTATCACCATGTCGTGTTTTGTTCTTTGTCCTGCAGGCTTCGACGTGACAACGTGCATGACGTCGTCTGCAAATTGGGTAATGATGGTGTCGTTGTGAATGGGGCGTGGCAAATCATTCACGAAGAGGTTAAAGAGATCTAGGCTGAAAAACTATCCGGACTGCATGGTCCTTGGGAGAACCCCCGCATTTGGTGTGAATGCCACTGGTGTTTTGGTGGTAAACATTGGGATGACCCCTCCTGTTTTTCATGAAGTTGTTGATCAGCCTCAGGAGGGTCCAGTTGTGGTGTGGAAGGTTGGTTAGCTTGATGAGAAACCCGTCATGCCAGAGGCTGTTAAAAGCTTTGTGGACGTCTCTGGTCGCTATTACTGTTATTTGATTTTGCTTGCGAATGCTGTCGGCTGCATCGTAAATGGCGTTATTAGCATATTGAGTCGACCTCTGGGTCCTGAAACTGAACTGCTTCTCTGAGAAGAGGTGATGGTGCTCCAAGTAGTAATTGATCCTGTTTGACGTCATCTTCTCAAAGAATTCCCCAGTCCAATCCAGCAAGGAGATCGGCCGGTAGTTCTGAGGGGAGTATCTGCTCTTGCCTGGCTTGGGGATGAAGATCATCTTTGCTGTCTTGAATACCATGGGGGAGGTGTCCTGATGCCAGGATGGCATTATAGATGTTAAGCAGGCTTTGGAGGAAGCTGATGACGAGCTTGAGTTGGATGGCAGTGATACCAGTTAGCCCAGGAGCTCCGGTTCCTGACATTCTTCAGGACATCCTTCATCTCTGGGAGGGTTATCGGTCTGGTAATGGGATGGGATGGACCATGTTGGGCTGTGTGGATAGTTGGTCTACTATGTAGGTTATTCTCGCTGTCCTGAGCCCATAGGCCTACCTGTCGGTGGTTCTCAAGTTCAAGTATGTTTATTGAGATAAGAAAGAAATACATCCCAAAGGGATAGAGTAGTTTAGGCTATTTCTACCCCCCCCCCCCTCAGTGGTTCTCATGGTTAGCCTAATTGAGATTTTCTGTGAATATTCTACGCCAGACCTCTAAAAGTCTGGCGTAGTCTGGTCAGTGAGGTTGGACTAGTGCTGGGGGTCCTCAGTCCTGGTCGTGATCACCTCGTTGTTGGCGTTGGTGTACTCACCTATTTGTGCTCACCTATTTATGCTTGCGGGGGTTGAGCTTTGGCTCTTTGGTCCCGCCTCTCAACAGATCAATCAACTAGTGTACAGGTTCCTAAGCCTAATGGGCTCTATCATATCTACATATAAAACTGTGTATGGAGTCAGCCTCCACCACATCACTGCCTAATGCATTCCATCCGTTAACTACTCTGACACTGAAAAAGTTCCTTCTTACGTCCCTGTGGCTCATGTGGGTACTCAGTTTCCACCTGTGTCCCCTTGTTCGCGTCCCGCCAGTGTTGAATAGTTTTCCTTGTTTACCCGGTCGATTCCACTGAGGATTTTGTAGGTTGTGATCATGTCCCCCCTTACTCTACTGTCTTCCAGTGTCGTAAGGTGCATTTCCCGCAGCCTTTCCTCGTAACTCATACCTCTTAGTTCTGGGACTAGTCTAGTAGCATACCTTTGGACTTTTTCCAGCTTCGTCTTGTGCTTGACAAGGTACGAGCTCCATGTTGGGGCCGCATACTCCAGGATTGGTCCTACATATGAGGTGTACAAGATTCTGAATGATTCCTTACACAGGTTCCTGAACGCTGTTCTGATGTTAGCCAGCCTCGCATATGCCGCAGACGTTAT
This sequence comes from Procambarus clarkii, assembly GCF_040958095.1. Taxonomy (NCBI): domain Eukaryota; kingdom Metazoa; phylum Arthropoda; class Malacostraca; order Decapoda; family Cambaridae; genus Procambarus; species Procambarus clarkii. The sequence goes on from NC_091153.1 coordinate 13,997,204, forward strand.
TCTTTTTATGTGGGCTTCAGGAGACACGTTTGGTGTGATATCAACTCCAAGGTCTGTTTCATTAAGTACTTCATCTCCTATTCTGTATCCTGTGTCTGGCCTCCTGTTTCCACTGCCTAGTTTCATTACTTTGCATTTACTCGGGTTGAACTTCAACAGCCATTTGTTGGACCATTCACTCAGTCTGTCTTGGTCATTTTGTAGCCTCTTACTATCTTCCTCGGTTTCAATCCTCCTCATAATTTTTGCATCATCGGCAAACATTGATAGAAACGAATCTATACCCTCTGGGAGATCATTTACATAAACCAGAAACAGTATAGGTCCTCGCCTCCATGCGGTTCCTTGTTTTCCCCAGTCAATCCTTCCATGATTGAAGTCGCCCATGATGAGCAGGTGGGATCTATTTCTTCAGGCAGCAGAGGCTGCCTTCTCAATTATAGTGTTAACTGCCGTGTTGTTGTTTTCATACTCTTGACTGGGTCTTCTGTCATTTGGTGGAGGGTTGTATATTACTGCTACTACTATTCTTGGTCCTCCCATTGTCATGGTGCCTGCTATGTAGTCTCTGAACCCCTCACAGCCCGGGATAGTTATCTCCATTCCTTTCTCATGAGAAGGGCCACTCCGCCTCCTCCCCTACCTTCCCTCTCTTTCCTTATTACTGTGTACTCCTGGGGAAACAAGGCATTCGTTATGATTCCAGAGAGTTTTGTTTCAGTGAGTCCGTTTACATCTCGGTTCACTTCTTGTGCTCTTTCCCTTAGCTCACTTGGCTTGCTTGTGATCCCATCTATGTTCGAGTACATCACCCTGAAACTGACTCTCTTCTGCTTCTCCTCTAGGAAGGGGGGGGGGCCTGTGGGATCTGGTACGGGGAAACTGGAGGAGGAGGGAGGACTTGGGGGGGGGGGGGGAGAGGGGAAGGGTAGGGGGGTGGGTGAGAGGGGGAGTGTAGGGGGAGAAAGAGGGAGGGTTGGGGGTAGAGTGAGAGGGGGAGGGTTGGGGGGTGAGAGGGGGAGGGCTGGGGGATCATGGGGGGAGGAGAGGCTTTGGGAGATAGGGGAGATGGGGGGGGCTTTGGGGGGAGAAGAGGGAGGAGGGCTTGGGGGACGTGGGGGGAAAAGGAGAGCTGAGGTGGGTGAGGAAGAGGGGAGGATTTAGGGGAGTGGTGGAGAGGGGAAGACTTAGGTGGGGTGGGGGACAGTTGGGGCTTAGGGGGGTGGGGGGAGAACAGAAGGCTTGGGGGTGGGAGAGACAGAAAGGCATGTGGGAGAGGGAAAGGCTTGGGGGAGGGGGGGAGAAGTCAGGTCCTGGGGACAGGGGTGAGTGGGAGGAGTGGGGTGATTGGGAAGAGGGGGGTGGGTGGGGGTAGGGTGCCCTAGGTGGGTACTTAGTGGGGGGCTGACAGGGGAAGGGGCAGGTTGGGTGTCTGTTGGGTAGAATGTGGGGGTGTGTGTGTGGTTGAGATAGGAGAGGGGTGTGACAGTCGAGCCGAGGAGATGCTTAATTTTCCTCCAGAAAGTGGCTGGATCTCTCTTATAATTGTTGTCCTGGTTGACCAGCGAGCCCCAGACATGACGTTTGTGGAAGAGAGTGTGAGCCCTATAACTTCACGTCTGAGGGTCTGAGTCGTGTGAAGGGGGGGGAGTTGCAGGTGCGGCTCCTTCTGGTGCAGTCTTGTTGGTAAGATCGCATCTTTTCCCTGATTTCCCTGGATGGGTTGCACTGCTTTATGACTCTCATGTTGGTAAGATTGCAGTTTGCAAGTGTTGCTTCAGTGATGAGGGTCTGGATAAGTCCACTGCTGCATCTATTTCGTGGGTGGGGTAGTCTTGTAAGACTGTTACGGGATCATCACTCAGGGATTCCATATAAGAGCAGTGTCTAGGGGCGCTTGGTTTGGGTCTGGGAGCTCCTAGAGTCCTGAATGGGGTCCATTGGAGATGGATAATTACCTGGATGTGGGCAGATCCCACATCCCCGTCTGAGATGATTCTGGAGTGTAAGATAGCACAATCGTGGTTTAACAGTACTAAGTCCGATGTTCCCGGGTAGGCACAAACGAAGGAGTGGAAAAGGGAGCCGAGGAAGGTTAGATGCCTTGCCATTGGGAGATTGTATAGGAGTCTGCCTCTGACGACATTTCTGCCTTGGTGCATTGAAGAAGAGTGCGTGATGTGCATTAAAGTCCCTAGCCAGGATCGCAGGCACGTTCCTGTTGGGAACTTTAAGAATTGCCCTCGATGGAATGGGTTGTTTGCCATAGGCCGTTAGGATGACAAGGGGGACGGCCATGGGTGGTGGTGAGTTCAATCGCCAAAGCGTTCCCTTCCTGCAAGTAGATACACGTGAACGGACATCTTTTTTGACCTGGATGACCACCCCACTGTTCGGCCCCTCATTCTTCGCCATCGTTGTGTAGTCGTGAATTTTGAAGTGTTGATCTGAATATGCCGAAGTTTCATTAAGCAGGAACACCTTGGGGTTGTGTTTGCTGAGCTCTATCTCTAGTAAGTATCTGTTGTTCAGGAGATGACAGGTCTTGATTTGGATTATCTTCAACCCAATTATCGTTTTCGGTTTTATGGTGGTTTCGAAAGTTTTCCTCACATGCTGGGAGTGGGGTCCTGATAGCTTACTTTCTCTCTCTGGGGCATTAACCCCCTTGGCACTGGCCGTATGGTGACCTGACGCTTTTGCCTCCATCAAGAGGGATGAATCTCCCTTTTGGGCTGGAGGGATGCTGCGTTGATCGTTGTCTTCCAAGTCGTTCATATCCGAGGCGTTGTCGCCCTCGACATCCACTGATTCGTCAGAGAATGAGCTGGACGACGAGGTTATCGAGTCGGAAGTGTTCGTGTCAGGTTGCCGGGTGTGACCTTTGGACCGGGGTTGATGAGGCCGGTAGTTGGGCTGTCGAGATCAGTCTTGGGTTAGGAGTGTTCTGGGCACTGGAGGTTGTTCTAGGGCTAACTAGCTGAGATGGATCTGAGACTGGAAGCTCTGGAGGTTCTGGGGTCCGTGTGTCGAAGATGGAGACTCCGGCGCGATTGTGGGGTGAGGGCTGGAGGTGTTGGATGTTCAGTCGAGGGGTCCAGGTTACAATAGGTCCGCGGGAATGGACACCAGAGGGAGGTTCTTGGCGTGGAGAAGGCGGTGTATTGTACTAATGAATTGGACGGGGTCGTTCTGTGCGACCCAGTTTGTGATCGCATCAATACTTGAACTGTAGGGGTTATTGGGTCTGGCTGGGCGGATGATGGACCCACCTGTAGAGTCCCCCACCCCCTATCAGACATGGGATTTGTACTTCGTTTGCATTTGTTGGTGGGTGCACATTGGGATCGGGTCCCTGGTGAGGGAAGTTAGAGAAGGCTTGTGTTCCCATGTTTGGAGGTGGTGTCGATTGGGTACATGTTGTGGCCTTCACGGCCTCATCCAGAAGCTTCTGGATTTCCTCCTTCCTTTTGGGGCAGTGAGCAACCACGGCCTTATGCCCTCCTGAACATAGCACACATGTCAGGGAGGTTGCAGTGAAGCGATGTGGTCCTACACATTTGCTGCATTTTTCGGCGTTTACCTCACTTTGGGGAGGGAGGTGGCCAAACCCAACGCACTTGAAGCATTGTTTGACTTCAATGTACCTTTCTCTGCTCATCTGGTCTGGGGTCACCAACACGTTGAAGTATTTGAGACCTTTCTCCTCCAGTTCCCTGGCTTGGGCTGGAGTATCAAGTGTTAGTTTAAGTGTAGTTCCGATAGAATTGGAATTGTGGATTTTATATATCCGGATGACCTGGAATCTGTCGTTTACGGTGTTGATTTCATTCTTTATGTCATCATTTCTTCGGGCGGTAATCACTGTGCTGAGTCTTGTTACAAAGACCGATCTTGCACCCTGGTATTGAGCAGTGGGATATAGTTCGATGTTTGGCCTCTTAAAGGCGTCCTGGACACTTCGTTAATTTCCGGTGTAGCGGACAGGTAGAACCTGCAGCTGTCTACCTTGGCCTTCTCCTAACACCCACAGGGGGCTCGTAGCGGCCTGGAAGATTTGGTGCAGTTAAAGCGTCTAAAGGTGCGCCCTCCTTCGTCCGTGTCTGACGTGCGTCCTCCTTCGTCCGTGTCTGACGTGCGTCCTCCTTCGTCCGTGTCTGGCGTGCGTCCTCACTTGTCCTTGTCTGGCGTGAGTCCTCCTTCGTCCGTGTCTGGCGTGAGTCCTCACTCGTCTGTGTCTGGCGTGAGTCCTCATTCGTCCGTGTCTCGAGTGCGTCCTCACTCGTCCGTGTCTGGCGTGCATCCTCATTCGTCCGTGTCTCGAGTGCGTCCTCACTCGTCCGTGTCTCGAGTGCGTCCTCACTCGTCCGTATCTGGCGTGCGTCCTCACTCGTCCGTATCTGGCGTGCATCCTCACTCGTCCGTGTCTGGCGTGCGTCCTCACTCGTCCGTATCTGGCGTGCATCCACACTCGTCCGTATCTGGCGTGCATCCTCACTCGTCCGTATCTGGCGTGCATCCTCACTCGTCCGTATCTGGCGTGCATCCTCACTCGTCCGTATCTGGCGTGCGTCCTCACTCGTCCGTGTCTGGCGTGCGTCCACACTCGTCCGTATCTGGCGTGCGTCCTCACTCGTCCGTATCTGGCGTGCATCCTCACTCGTCCGTGTCGGGCGTGCATCCACACTCGTCCGTATCTGCCGTTCGTCCTCACTCGTCCGTATCTGACGTGCGTCCTCACTCGTCCGTATCTGGCGTGCATCCTCACTCGTCCGTGTCTGGCGGGCGTCCTCATTCGTCCATGTCTGGCGTGCGCCCACACTCGTCCGTGTCTGGCGTACGTCATCACTCGTCCGTGTCAGGCGTGCGTCCTCACTCGTCCATATCTGACGTGCGTCCTCACTCGTCTGTGTCTGGCGTGCATCCTCATTCGTCCGTGTCTCGAGTGCGTCCTCACTCGTCCGTGTCTGGCGTGCGTCCTCACTCGTCCGTATCTGGCGTGCGTCCTCACTCGTCCGTATCTGGCATGCGTCTTCACTCGTCCGTGTCTGGCGTACGTCATCACTCGTCCGTGTCTGGCGTGCGTCCTCACTCGTCCATATCTGGCGTGCGTCCTCACTCGTCCGTGTCTCGTGTGCGTCCTCATTCGTCCGTATCTCGAGTGCGTCCTCACTCGTCCGTATCTGGCGTGCGTCCTCACTCGTCCGTATCTGGCGTGCGTCCTCACTCGTCCGTGTCTGGCGTGCGTCCTCACTCGTCCGTATCTGGCGTGCGTCCTCACTCGTCCGTATCTGGCGTGCGTCCTCACTCGTCCGTATCTGGCATGCGTCTTCACTCGTCAGTGTCTGGCGTACGTCCTCACTCGTCCGTATCTGGCGGGCGTCCTCACTCGTCCGTATCTGGCATGCGTCCTCACTCGTCCGTATCTGGCGTGCGTCCTCACTCGTCCGTATCTGGCGTGCGTCCTCACTCGTCCGTATCTGCCGTTCGTCCTCACTCGTCCGTATCTGCCGTTCGTCCTCACTCGTCCGTATCTGGCGTGCGTCCTCACTCGTCCGTATCTGCCGTTCGTCCTCACTCGTCCGTATCTGGCGGACGTCCTCACTCGTCCGTGTCTGGCGGGCGTCCTCAGTCGTCCATGTCTGGCGGGCGTCCTCACTCGTCCGTGTCTAGCGGATGTCCTCAGTCGTCCGTGTCTGGCGGGCGTCCTCACTCGTCCATGTCTAGCGGGCGTCCTCACTCGTCCGTGGCTGGCGGGCGTCCTCAGTCGTCCGTGTCTGGCGGGTGTCCTCAGTCGTCCATGTCTGGCGGGTGTCCTCACTCGTCCGTGGCTGGCGTGATGGTGATGTCAGCTTGGTTACGTTCTTTAATAATACCTTGAAGTGAGAATATTATCAATACATAAATATGCAGTGTATCTATGCCAGAACTGAACGTCCGTTCATACGAGCCCATAGCCTCTAGACGAATTATATTCACCTATTATATTCATTCAGAATTTAGTTTCTTTTGTATCCAAGAGATTTATATTTGATTGAGAGAATATGAATTTGGACATAGGATGTGGTGTTAACGTAAAAATGAAATATGAATATGTTCTATATGCATACAGATAAATGTATCAATAAAAATTCTTTTGGAATTATGTTTTATATGGATCAAATGAATATGAAAAAAGACTAGGGAAAACCGTGTAGCTGAATAACAAACGTTGCATGCTGTATATACTGCTTCACTGTCAATGTTTATATTTGCAGGAATATTGCTTAATTTAAATCACACTCACTATTTATTTAGTTCTATAAATACACACATAATAATTTATTTATTATATAAATACACACTAGACACCCACTGAAGAAGATGTTGCAGCCTTCCGCCCTCAACAGTAACACTAAGTTTTCCTAAGGTGATAAGAGGTGTTGCAGCCAGTAAAAAGACTCTTCGTGCCGTCAATGCAAGATTAACGCTAGCCACGGACGAGGGAAAGAACGCAGCATTAACGAATCCGTTAACGCAGTCGTGATGGTTGTCCTTGGCTCCTGGCTGCCCTCTATGTAAGGAGATGGTAAACAGGACACTACACGATCAATAAAAATATCCGCAAATTGCATTCCATCAGACAACCCGCTGGAGGCGAGTCACGAGTCCTTCAATAAAACACTTTCTCACATCCCAAACTAATTCATTAATTGCTTCTAAAAAAAAAATTCTAATCAGAAAAGGTATTTTAAGAACATAAGAACAAAGGTAACTGCAGAAGGCCTATTGGCCCATACTAGGCAGCTCCTATTTATAACCATACAATCCCACTCATATACATGTCCAACCTACGCTTGAAACAATCGAGGGACCCCACCTCCACCATGTTACGCGGTAATTGGTTCCACAAATCCACTACCCTGTTACCGAACCAGTATTTACCCAAGTCTTTCCTAAATCTAAACTTATCCAATTTATATCCATTGTTTCGTGTTCTGTCTTGTGTTGATACTTTTAATACCCTATGTATATCTCCTACGTTATGTCCAGTAATTCACTTGTAAACCTCTATCATCTCACCCCTAGCTCTTCGCCTTTCCAATGAATGCAATTTAAGCTTTGTTAATCTTTCTTCACATGAAAGATTTCTAATTTGGGGAATTAACTTTGTCATCCAGGTGCAGTCACAGTGAGAGGTTGTGTTAGCTGGAGCTCCGATTCTAGTAACATTATTATTGCAATAATGGAAGGATTAGTGAAGGATTTGGTGAGTCTGGTTGGAGCTCTGAGAGCAGAGATGAATTCCCTGCGGGAGGAGGTACGACGGCTGAGACTTCGGGAGGAAACGAAGGAGGAGGCCAGTGTTGACGGGACCTCATTAAGAAGGACTGACGGGACCAGTATTAAGAAGACCTCGTCTTGGCAAGTTGTGAAAGACAGGGGTCTTAAGAAGACCTTGGCAAAACCGACAACTAATAGCCTACACCTAAGGACTTTTAATGCATTTGAAGTATTAGAGGACGAGTGCTGTGGTGAACCTGTTGTTCAAAGAGGAGGCAAAGCAACGAGGAGCATTGAAGCACAGGTCCCTCAAACTGCTCGAAAGGAAAAGGGAGAATCGAAGCGAATTTTGGTTGTGGGAGATTCCCAGGTGAGGTATTTAGACAGAACGTTTTGTGCTAGAGATAGGGGGAACAGATTAAGGGTTTGCTATCCGGGAGCTGGAATTGGTGATATTGTTGGAAACATGAATGATATTATGACGGGAAATGGAAACAAACCCATTATTTGTCTTAGTGCAGGGGGTAATGATGTTGGGCGAGTTAGGAGTGAGGAACTAATACATAGATTCAGGACAGCCATTGAATTAGTTAGGAGCAAGGGAGGAATCCCGATCATATGTGGCATTCTTCCAAGAAAGGGAGTGGGAAATGAATGGATGTCGAGGGCAATTGGTGTCAATTGCCGGCTGGAAAGATATTGCAAATCAAATGCAATATCTTTCATAGACAACTGGGAACACTTCTATGGAAAAAATGAAATGTATGCTCGTGATGGGGTGCATCTATCGAGAGCTGGAGTTGTTGCTGTTGCGAACTCGTTGGAAGAAGTGGTTAGAGGTGTTTGTTTGGGTTTAAACGGTTAGTAGATAGAGGTATGGGAATTGATTTGGAGGAAGGAGGTAATAAAAGTATGTGTTTGTGGAGAAAGGAATTGGCAAAATGATCAGGGAAAGAGAAGGGCCTCAAAATAACAATTCACTTAGGGTATATTTCACTAACAGTAGAAGTCTAAGAAATAAAATTAACGAATTAAATGCTCTTGTCTGCACAGAAAAAATAGATATTATTGCACTTACCGAAACGTGGATGAATGTAGAAAATAGAGAACTATTAGCTGAATATCAAATAAATGGATTTAAACTATTTCACACAGATAGATATATTAGACGAGGAGGTGGAGTAGCCATATATGTTAGGGACAATTTGAAATGTAGTCTCAAAGATGGAATCAAAACTGAGCCACACAAAGAAACTATTTGGATAGAATTAAACGAAAAAGCTAATAATATTATAATAGGAGTTATATATAGGCCACCAAATTTAGACAGAATGGAAGCAAAGCATCTATTGGATGAAATATCTAGAGCATCTAGATCTAACAGTATTTATGTCATGGGTGACTTTAATTTTAGTGGAATAAACTGGTTGAACAAAACAGGGAATAGTGAATCAGAAGATTTTCTAGAATTAATTGACGATGGCTTTCTTACACAACACATTAAGGAACCAACACAGGAAAATAATATTTTAGATTTAGTGTTAACTAACAGGAAAACACAAATTAATGACATCGAAATAGGGAGTGAGCTAGGGAACAGTGATCACAAAGAAATCAGATTTAGCATAGAATGGAATAGACCTGTAGGAGAAAATTCTGTTAAAGTGCCAGATTTTCGAAAAGCTGATTTTAATAGCCTAAGAAATTTTTGGGGTCAAATTGATTGGAAAGTCTTGGGTATGGGGTGTGGGCCGGTCTTGGAGCGAGACATGAACCCAGCGATAGGTGACTTAAATGGGGATTTCGATGTGGATTCAATATATAACTTATTTAAGAATATTCTAAACAAAGCACAGGAACGTAGTATACCATACAAATTGAATAGATCGAATACTAATGACCCAAAGTGGATAACAAATAATTTGAAGAACCTTATAGGTAAAAAGAGAGCTTGGTACAAAAGGATTAAAAATGGGGAGGTCACTTTAGAACAGGAATTCGTACAACTGGTTAGAAATGTTAAAAAAGAGATAAGGAAAGCAAAAAGAAACTATGAAGTTCGCATAGCAGGGCAAGCAAAGACAAATCCTAAAGGATTTTTAGTTATATCGTACTAAGACTAGGGAAAGGATAGGTCCATTAAAAACTGAGACAGGTCAAATAACAGATAGTGATGAAGAGATGAGTAGTATTTTTAATAAATATTTTGTATCTGTATTTACTAAAGAGGAACTTAACAATATGCTTTCAGCCGAACAAGTCTATGTGGGTGGGGACGAGGACAGGTTGACGAGTTTAGCAGTTACCAGGGAGGATGTTCTTAAACAAATAGTAAAACTCAAACC
>NC_091153.1:14011811-14139311 GCF_040958095.1 Procambarus clarkii
GTCAGAGTCTATTCTTTGTAATTAAATGGCAAAACCCGACGGCCTTTAAATACCTTCGATATGTCCCTGCATAGTGTTCCTGGTTTGGTTGGTGAGGGAATGTTAGGGAATTGGTAGACGACATATTTGGTGGCAGCGCAAACAGGTTTTGGAACACTGTGCGAGATGAAGGAAGTGTGGTTCTGGTTTAGTTGGTGAGGGAATGTTCGGGAAATGGTAGACGTCGGGTTGTGGTGAGAATGGGGGTTACTAGACGGAGGAAAGAAGGGTCAGGTGAGACCAGGGCAGAGGAGTTAGTTAATTAAAGGGACTAGGCCATTGTGGGGCACATGTGGGGTTTATTTCTTTCTTTCCAGATTCCCGCAACGAGAGACAGCTAAGAGGCAAGTCTGGACCACTGAAGCATCGGGATCCAAAACAAGTGCAGTGTTCGTAGTGCGGATTATACAGTGTTCCTAGTGTGGATTATACAGTGTTCGCAGTGCGGATTATACAGCGTGGCGAGGTAAACTAGCGCGGGTGAATGTGGGCCAGCGTAGGCCATGTGCGGCCATGTGCGGGCCAAGCGATGGGTGGGCCAAGCGAGCCGCACCTTGGAGCTTGTTTTATATCGTTGGTAAGGCGGAAATAGTGAGAAACCGTTGCTAAGGTGAAATTAATCGTGTAAACTACGTAATTTAAAGTTAATTAAATTTCATATAACGTGTAAATCGAATATTTTAAGGATAATGAAATATTACCTAAAGTACTGTGCGAGTTCCGGCGTTGTCAGGTGTAGATACAGAAAATAGGCGCAGTGAATTATGGACGCCTTGGCATAGCGAGCGACGCGTAATTTGACGTCTGGGGTTCGCCGTCTACTGTACCCTGGAGAGGGCCATGGAGATTTTTTTGTGGGTGCAGGTAGCATTATGGAGAGTGTTACCGTGGGACACGGGGAGCATGTCCCGTTGGTGGGGTTGTGTGGCGCCGGGAGTAGTGCATGGTTGTGTATTGGCGTTTGGACGCCGGGGTGTGTAGTGTAATGCATGTGGTGTGTAGTGTAATGCATGTGTAGTGGCTTATTAGACGCCAGCGTAATGCATAGTATTTACTGTAGTGAAATGTGCATGTTTTCACTGTGGATATCATGGATGTAGTATAGTGCATGACATTGTTGGCATTGTAGCGCCAAGGTGTAGCATGTGTAGCATAACTGGTTGTTGTAACACCGGGTGTATTGTAGACATTAGCGTTGAAGTATGTTAACGCAGGTTGTAGTGTGTGGCGGGTGGCCACTACACAAGAAATTATGCCTGACGAGTGTTGGTCAGGTAATTAATGGATTACGAGAGAAAAGGGAGTGTGTGTGGCGTCTGGTTACTTATTGGTGGTGTTATTGGTGGTGACGTCTCGTGGTGTTTTGATGCGCTCTGGCGCAAGACATATGCCTGTGGTGGTAATGGTGTTGGGGGACGCCGTGTGTGGTGTGTTGAGGGCGTTGGGGACGCCGTGTGTTGTGTTGAGGGCGTTGGGGACGCCGTGTGTTGTGTTGAGGGCGTTGGGGACGCCGTGTGTTGTGTTGATGGCGTTGGGGACGCCGAGTGTTGTGTTGAGGGCGTGGGGACGCCGTGTGTTGTGTTGAGGGCGTTGGGGACGCCGTGTGTTGTGTTGAGGGCGTTGGGGACGCCGTGTGTTGTGTTGAGGGCGTTGGGGACGCCGTGTGTTGTGTTGAGGGCGTTGAGGACGCCGTGTGTTGTGTTGAGGGCGTTGGGGACGCCGTGTGTTGTGTTGAGGGCGTTGGGGACGCCGTGTGTTGTGTTGATGGCGTTGGGGACGCCGTGTGTTGTGTTGAGGGCGTTGGGGACGCCATTGGGTGGTGTAGTGTAGTGGCGTTTGGACGCCTGGTATGGAGTGTGGTGTTGTGGAGTATATGGTGGCGCAGGGGCGCCAGGTAGTGGTCGGTAAGGTGAGTATTGGCGTAGCAAGGTCGGTGCGTTAGGACGCAGGAAGTGGTTGTAGGGATGTGTGGCGTTATATTGAGGTCATCAGTGGTTGGGATGACCAGTGGTAATGGTGTGTCGGAGTAAGTAAGTTTTATGGATAAGATGAAATGTGGATAATTGCAGGAGTTGGTGGCTGCAGTAGGCGAGTCAAGTCGATATCTCTAGCAAGACTCATAAAAGACTAATAAAAATTCATTATTTTCATTAAAATTTTCATTAATTAAGTCGGAGTGGGTAAGTCTTATGGATAAGATTATAAGGTAGAATTTCAAATTTCAGCCAAGTAGATATACTAATCTCTCATTAATTAAGTTGTTACAGGAATCTCGCTAGAGGCGAGCCAGTGGCAGTATGATGCTTTAGTGACATTAGTTGTGAAATGATTTTAATGAGGTATTTATTGTGATAATGTATGTGTATGTATATACTGTATATTACCTCATCGGCACCATTACTGAGTGTTAGGCTTGAGAAGGTCCCCCGGGATCATGTCACAGAGCTTCAGGTAGAGTAGAAGGGAAGCTATGAGGCTACACTCAGTAATTCTAGAGAAAAAAAAGGGGGAGGAAGTGAAGCCAACGTGACGTTATAGGCGAAATTCGCCCCCTGACATCAAAGCAGGGATAAGGGCCAGCTGCAATGGTTTTGCAGCTGCGCTCAGGCTATATACGGGGAGAGAGTAAGGAGCCGAGGGGGTTATGTGATAATGGGATTGAGCCAGGGGGCTCCGAGGGAATATTTTGCAGGTCCAGCGGTCGGGAAGGTGTGAATACAGGTGGACACACTCTGGGCGGATGGGCCTAGACCAGAGAGCTGTGAGGGATCTACAGCGTTCGGGGATTGGTGCCCTGGAACGAGACGTCAGCACAGACCCAAGGGAACATGACCCTGGGGTAGGAATCTCCGTTGCTCTGGAGGCCAGGATCACGTTAGCTCAGAGCAACGATGGGACATTGACAACATTCACCAGGCTGGACAGCCTGGGTTTTGTCTGGGTCATGGAGGATCTATGACCTAGCAACCATGGGACACGAAGACAAGAGAAGTGATGCTGCCAATTGTGGAGGAGGCCAGTGAAACATTGTGTGATCATTGTAAGCCCTTATGTTAACAGTACAGGGCAAGATGTTAAATTGTAATTAACTTGTTACTAAGGATGAAGAACCTTAGATATATATGTGTTGTGTATATATTAATGACTAGTGTCATTTCTGTTTAAGTGCCAGCATTCTGGTCCATGTAATTTTATGGTTATGTTTGTATGTAATTATATGTCAGCAGTTTAGGTATATGTGCATTGTTGGAGATGGGAAAAATTATTACAGACTATTGTACCTGTGCTATGATGTGAATATAATGTATATGTTGGAGAAGTGTTGTGAGTCATGTCGGGGAAAATTTTTATTTATTTCATCGTGTGTATGATGAACTTTTTGGATGATTTTGTAGTTGTACACATATGGTGGGTGCATCCTCCAGGTCCTTGCACTAATGGAACCATTGCAATGATGCATATGGGGACATATGCGTGTTTAAGGAGGGGAGTGGTGTTGTAATCCACAAGTTAGTAGGAATTATTAGCTAGAGGATCATTACTACAACACTTAACGAATGATGATTGAAAGTACATGTAAGTAGACAGACTATGGATCACATATCTAAGAAAGGTCAATGGATTAAGACCGAAGCTGTTTAGCCAAATTAATAATTCCTGGAAAGAGGAATTATTCTTCGTCAGGCTTCTAGGAACAAGATTACCGCTCTAGGGATAAGGTTAATCGGATTATACCTTCCTTGAGAGGCGGGGTGAAATGTTTGAGGCCATGGCTGACTGGAGGCAGTCTGGTTGTGGAAGTTGAACTAGCAAGTCCTCCGAGGTCTCCGTTTGTGGCAGCAGCGAAGTGTAGCAGACAGCTATGCGAGAGCCTGTTGTGATCTTAGTGACCAAGTTAAGTCTGCAGTATGTGAGTATTGAATGTAAGACTAACCGGGTGTGGAGCGTTGTAGTAATCATTCCGTATTAGGGACTTAGGTGGAAGTTACGAGTGTGTGTGTGGTGATCGCGGAGGTCAGGTGGTCTATGGGTATTGGAAGTGTATTGACCTAATAGAGTATGTTAATATATTATTATTTGTCAGAGTCTATTCTTGGTAATTAAATGACAAAACACGACGGCCTTTAAATACATTCCATATGTTCATTCATTGTGTTCCAGTACAAACCTAGTGGTACGCCTCAAGGGTCTGGTGTGTGTAGGAGTACACGGTGGTAGTAACGGTTGCTGAGGCAAGGTGTTATGTGTTGTGTAATCGCTGTGTTCGGAATGAACCGGGGTTCAGCGTCACGACACTCTCCCCCTCCTTCAACACAGTGTTGGTGGCACTCTCCCCCTCCATCAACACAGTGTTGGTGGCACTCTCCCCCTCCATCAACACTGTGCTGGTGGCACTCTCCCCCTCCATCAACACTGTGCTGGTGGCACTCTCCCCCTCCATCAACACAGTGTAGGTGGCACTCTCCCCCTCCATCAACACTGTGCTGGTGGCACTCTCCCCCCTCCATCAACACAGTGTTGGTGGCACTCTCCCCCTCCATCAACACTGTGCTGGTGGCACTCTCCCCCTCCATCAACACAGTGTAGGTGGCACTCTTCCCCTCCATCAACACTGTGCTGGTGTCTGTGGAGGGTGGTGAGTGTGGCGGAGTTAGTTGTTCTGGATGTAGAGTAGGCATGTCAAACTGAGGGTCCCCTGAAGGCCTTCCCCGTGGGCCCCCCAAGGGTCTCCCGAAAGCCCCTCGAGGGACCTCCGAGGGTCTCCCGAATGCCCCTCGAGGGACCTCCGAGGGCCTTGTAGATACATGCTGGGATGCTAGGGGCCATGCTAAGTTACATGGAAGTCATCCTTAGGGATTGTTACGGTATAGACACAACATCGCTGGAGTGTGGAGTTGCGATTTCTGCGCCATCTATGGATCTGCACTACAGCTCCCCGGTAGTTGGTGCAACTCAGACAACGCCATCTGTTGGTGGTGACATGTCATCGGTGAAAGGCTCCGGTTTCCTGCCTCAGTTAAATGGTGAGGTCGTTGATGATGACCTCTGGTGGGTGGCGTATCGAGTTCAACACAATTTAGATTGCAACTACAATTTCATTGTCATTTCCCTGGAAGATGGGTGTTATCCTAAAGTCACCCAGTTTACAGTCGTTTTATGTTCATAGAGTTGACGTAAGGAGGCAATTGCGTTGAGGAAGGAAGTTCCCCTTGGGCATTCCAAGAGCTCTTGACTTGGTCCTGTGAGAGGACAAAGTGTCCGCCGTCGGTTATAGCAGTGAGTTAGCTGCTGATTTCTGCAGTGTGGTATAGGCCAACGTGCCCTGGATTTGCCAGTTAGAGTCACGAGATGACAGTGGTGCCTCTGTTGAGAAGTGCTACTAGTGAGCGACTAGAGACTAGACTAGCTAGCCAGGGTGCTAGCTACCCCTGTATGTGACTACTTGAGACCCCTGTCAGTGTGTTGCTGAAACCCCCCTGCCAGTGTGTATCTGGGGAGTGGAGGTGGGGTACTGTGGATTCACAGGGATTTGATGAACACTGCTGATTTATTGTGTCATGAGTGAATGCGACACTTTGTAAATGTGTAGTAATACCTTAAAGTAATATATATAGTGGTGAAGGTGTTTATATATATTGGTGAAGGTGTAATTGTGTATTGCTTATCCCCCCCTCCCCATATATCTATTGCACTACTACTTGACACAGCCTGTTCTTGAAAACTAACCACTGACTTAAAGTTGGATAAAGATGAGACGTTATAAGATACATTAACAGCAAGAACCCGGTTACTGGCCCCAAAGTGGCCGTAACAGGGATGCTAAGGAACATCCCTTATACAAATGTGAGGTGAAGGCACATTTGTGTTGTCATGAGAGCCTCACACCACAACTAATTGAAGGCATTTAATACAAATTCGCCGGGGTCTGTGACAGGCTCTGATGAGGTTGTAAAGTTGTAAGTAAGACTCTCATTCTCCTCACAACCGACACAAGCCTCACATATCAGTCCCTACGCACACATACTCAAAACAAGCCTCACACACCCGACTCAAATTCCAAATTCCATATACACCAGACACAAAGCTCACACAACAGATTTCAAGGCCCGAAAGCTCCTGAAACAAGCCTCACACATCTGACCCAAGACTCACACTCACCTGACCCAAGACACACACACACACACCTGTCCCAAGACACACACACCTGACCCAAGACTCACACTCACCTGACCCAAGACACACACACACACACCTGTCCCAAGGCACACACACCTGACCCAAGACTCACACACACCTAACCCAAGACACACACACCTGACCCAAGACACACACATCTGACCCAAGACACACACATCTGACCCAAGACACACACACCTGACCCAAGACACACACACCTTACCCAAGACACACACACCTTACCCAAGACACACACACCTTACCCAAGACACACACACCTGACCCAAGACACACACACCTGACCCAAGACACATACACACCTGGCCCAAGACACACACACACCTGACCCAAGACACACACACCTGACCCAAGACACACACACACCTGGCCCAAGACACACACACCTGACACCAACATAAGCCTTACTCCACCACACTAACATAAACAGCATCCTGATGTACTCTTTAAAGCCAGTAAACAATGCAAATATAATTTTACTTATACACGATTATCAACCAATAAAAAAAATTACCAATTCCAATTAGCGTGGAGCACAAAGTTGGTAGTGTGACCTCCAATAATCCGTCTCCAGGTGGGATAACTGCGAGCATAACATGTGTGTTTGACATCAAAGTAATTATCAGGGCCAAGCTCAGAATTATACGTCGCTGAGCTATAATTCTTGGGAATCTTTTTAGCATAAAACAAAAATAATTTTATGTATCAAACTGTTTAGGTGTGGAGCAGAAAAGACATGAAGGTAATTTCTAGAAGAAGGTAGGAGTAAGGTGAAAGGTAAGAATAGGATGAATGGTAAGAATAGGATGAATGGTAAGAATAGGATGAATGGTAAGAATAGGATGAATGGTAAGAATAGGATGAATGGTAAGAATAGGATGAATGGTAAGAATAGGATGAATGGTAAGAATAGGATGAAAGGTAAGAATAGGATGAATGGTAAGAATAGGATGAAAGGTAAGAATAGGATGAATGGTAAGAATAGGATGAATGGTAAGAATAGGATGAATGGTAAGAATAGGATGAATGGTAAGAATAGGATGAATGGTAAGAATAGGATGAATGGTAAGAATAGGATGAAAGGTAAGAATAGGATGAATGGTAAGAATAGGATGAATGGTAAGAATAGGATGAATGGTAAGAATAGGATGAAAGGTAAGAATAGGATGAAAGGTAAGAATAGGATGAAATGAACGAATGGGATGAGAGTAATAATGGGCCACTCTCTTTAGGCCTCCCCCTCCTTGTGACGTCACGGGACGCCTGAGGGTGGAGGGAGGCCTGTGATTGGTTTAGGCATCTCTGCTCCTAGCTGAATTTTGGCGCGAACAGCTGTGATTGGAAGCGGCACCTTGAGTTGTGCCGGCTTCGTGCTGATTGGTCAAGACAAAGTAGGGGGGAAGATATGGGCATTTTGAGTTCCCCTAGCCCGCGAAATAGGCAGTTTGAGCTGGGCAGCTAGTGGAGGAGGGCGTAGCTGGGTGGAGGTGGCAGCCTGCCACCTCCAACCCCGTTAATCACTGTCATTACCTTGTTACTCAGCGTGGATGGCACTCCTGCCATCCTGGGTTGTGTCTAGGCCCAATTTGCGTGAAATTGGGGCCGATGAGGTACGGAAGGACCAGTAAAAAATCCTCAGAGACTGTGGGCACCCATGAGGCAGCTGGCAGAGCCTCATGGTGTAACAGGTGGTTCGAATATCCTGTCTAGTGGTATGGACAATGGACAATTGGTGGAATCAGGGCAGTGTAAGTGAGGTGTCATTACAGGCCCCTGTTTGACTTGGTATTCCACCGTGTTGGGTCCGCCATGTGGTGATGCTGCCGGCCATTGTTACCCGAGTGTACAAGCGAGCATGCTGGCATGATGGGGTGTAAAGTGATCTCCCATCCACGTATGTATGCCTGTAGGCGCAGCCAGCCAGCTGGGCTGAGGCATCCCATGTGCGCGCGCCACCCCAGGCCGCCCGCGCATCACCCGCGCCACCCACCTTGGCCAGCCGCCCGGGGGGGGGGCCATCCCCCAGGTCACCCGCGCGGCCAAAACCCCACCCACACCCCGCGCACCAGCTCAGCCCATGGGGGGGGGGGGTGCTGTGTCGTCATGTGCTACCCATGGCCACCCTTAGGGCCATGAGGTGGCCACATGTTAGGCCACCTTCCCTGGACATTCTAGGGCCACACCTCGCACAAGGAGCGAGCTAGGTGTTTACTGCCAGAGAGGTAGTGACCAGGGAAAGGATTGATGAGGATGTGTAGAACGTGAGTACAATTATCATTGTGTAACAGTGTGTTGAGGACCGGTGGAAATCCCGGTAAAGGCTGTATTGTCCCATAGCCCTGCCAGGCTGGGGAAGCAGCTGAGTGACAGCTGTCAGTGGCACGTCCAGGTGACTGGTAGGGTGGTACCTGGAGATGGATGGTGTACATGGGACCACATTGTAGATATAGAGTTATATATATAAGTGTGTAGACTGACTCGGGTATGTAACCGGTCAGTGTAGAGATTTACCATATAAATGATCCAGTTGTCGATTCTATATAATTGATCAGACTGGATTAGTGCTATGGAGTACCGGCATGTAAAATTATAATCATTAGAGGTAGGCAGGCCAGGTTGCAGGGATGTCAGTGGATACCCTGAGGTCTGTGTAGTTGAGATACATTTATCTGGTGTTACAATTTTCATTGATTATGTGAATGCCATTTTTATGTGTTCATTTGCATGTTTTTGTGTACTGTGTCGTGTGGTGAGTCAGTAGATGAGATTGCTGACTGATTGCCTAATGATGTCATTAGCATGTGGGGCATGCTGACGGCATCATTATGTGCAGGTTTGTGCAGTGTTGTCATCACTTTGTACGATGTTACTGCCCTAGGAGCCGTGTTGAGGGTTTAAGGGACCTCTATGATTATTCATGGGAATTCACAGTACTTAATGAGAGCAGGCAATTGATTTGTTAATTGCCTTGCTGAGGTAAGTGTGTGCTCGCAGTAGTCCTTTGCAACGGTTGCAAGATAAGGGGGGCAGTAATATTGGTATACTCTTGTGTGTTGCACAACCGTGTGTCATTACTGTGTGGGCACAGTAATTAAAGAGTTGCAGTAGCCGCAACCGTATGTGGGCAGTGCATTTGTGTTGTTATGCATGCCGTAGTAAGTGTGACCTATGTAACACTGGGGTTACTTTGTTTCTTTAAGTTGTGTTGAGGACTTAAGGATTTATTTTTTTTTTTTAGGACTTAATTTTTTTACACAGACTTCTGAGAAGCTACCAAGTTAGGGTAGGCTTAGTTAACGTAACTCAATGGGGATGTAATTAGTGGTCCGTTTGACCTTAATTAATAATTACTCACTGAATACTTGCAAGGAGTCAAGTGTGATGTAATATAAAAGAATTTTGAATTATTGTTAACAAGATGACTTGTGTTAAGAGAGCCAGGTGTTAATGATTAACGTAGAGTACCATCATGTTGTTGTCTATGAGAGACAATTGTTTGTGATTACCGTAGTACTTTATTGCTGACTGCTGCGATCAGTCAATTAACGTAATTAATCACATAATCAGTGGTAATTGATTAAGGCAATTTCTTTTGTTTATCGTCGGGTGACGAGAGTAGAGTAACTTAGGGATTACTGGAGCTGTGTCCTAGAATCCCACCTTGCCTGACTTTGTTTACTGTTTACAGTGCAACTTCTTGTAGGGAGTTGCAAAGAGTGTTCACACTGGGTTGTGATAGGGGGAGTCACTGTTGGATTACCCGCCTAGTTACAGGGGTCACTCCTGTTGGACGGGAGGACCCTTAAGCTTGTGATTAGAGTAGCTGTCAGGGAAGCCGTGACACTATTGATTGCATGCTTGTGTCTTCGGTGGGCATCATTGTTCAGTTAGTTCACTTGTCAGCCCGAAGTGTCAGCAGGATGGAGCCTGCTGTCATTTCTCGAGGGGCTGTTGAATAGCTGTGTTGCAATTGCCACTGGATGGACAATAACGTAACCATTCGCTGTGGTGTAACTTAGTCTGTGATATTTTTTTTTTGATTTGCAATATTGCGTCATCAGTGGGCACACCTGTGTTCAGATTAGTTCAGTATGCAGCCTCACAGCAAGGGTTGCTATTTAGCTGTTTGTTATCGTGCCACTGGATGGACATTAACGTAACGGAAACTCGGTATTGTAGTAGTTAGTCTCTTGTTATTAATAAATTTTTATGTTATAGGAAACGGTCTTTGATGTCAACCCTTCAACCATTCTTTTCCACCCATGTTCTGCTTTATACGATTAAATGTTGATGTGATCTTGATATGACGGCTGTTCCTGGGAATTCGAATTCCAATTCATAGCGGCACTTCCAATATAAATATTTGATTGTGAGAACCCGTCGGTTACCCTTTATTAGTTTTAACGTCCTGTTTAACTAGGAGGAGCCAGCGGCCTATTGTGGACAGGTTTTCACCCTTGGTGGTGGAGGCCTGGCGGTTTGCTCCCGCTTTTCCTTTTTCTACTGGACTCATGCTTAACTGCCGTGAGCAGACTTTAAACTTGTAGTCCACCTCCTAACGGAGGTAGGCGTAGAAAAAAATCTCACAGTCCGTAGCTACATAGATAAGCTACATAGAGTGTTCAATGTGTCTTTTACATATTGTCATTAATGTGCATTTACAAAGGTGAAATGTAATTCTGATCAGCTTCCACATATATTTTTAACATATACATACACACACATTTATATATGTACATATACATACGTACACATATACACATACATACATACACACCGAATTACTGAAGACTGAATTACCGAAGAGGAAAATACGACGAGATGAGGAACTTCCTCAGGGGAATACCATGGGAAACAGAACTTAGAGACAAGAATGTGCAGGTCATGATGGATTTTGTCACCCAAAAGTGCCAGGAAGCTGCAGACAGGTTTATCCCCATCCAAAAGGAGAAAAACGAAAAACAACAGAAAAACCCATGGTTCAACCAGGAATGTAAGGTAGCGAAACAACTGAGTAAAATAACATGGAGAAACTACAGAAATAACAGAACACCAGAGAGCAGGGAGAGATACCAGAGGGCCAGAAATGAGTACCTCAGAGTGAGGAGGGAAGCAGAGAGACAGTTTGAAAATGACATTGCGAGTAAAGCCAAGACCCAACCAAAGCTGCTCCACAGCCACGTCAGGAGGAAAACAGCAGTGAAGGAACAAGTTATGAAGCTGCAAAAAGGGGAGAACAGATACACACAGAATGATAAGGAAGTGTGTGAAGAACTCAACAAGAGATTCCAGGAGGTTTTCACAATAGAACAAGGAGAAGCCCCTGCACTAAGTAAGGAGGCGACAAACCAAGCAACCTTGGAGGAATTTGACCTCACCAGTGATGAGGTCAAAAGGTGTCTGCTGGAGCTGGATGTGACAAAGGCTGTTGGGCCTGACAGAATCTCACCATGGATACTAAAGGGAGGTGCAGAAGCACTAAGTGTGCCACTCTCTATGGTGTATAACAGGCCACTGGAAACAGGAGACTTACCAGAAAGTTGGAAGACAGCTAACGTGGTCCAAATATACAAGAAGGGTGACAGGCAAGAGGCACTGAATTACAGGCCAGTTTCCTTAACTTGTATACCATGCAAGGTGATGGAGAAGATCGTGAGGAAAAGGCTCGTAGAGCATCTGGAGTCTGGAGGGAAATAACTTTGTAACGCACCACCAACATGGGTTCAGGGATGGTAAATCGTGCCTCACATGTTTAATAGAATTTTATGACCAGGCAACAAAAATTAGGAAGGAAAGAAATGGGTGGGCCGACTGCATTTTCCTGGACTGTCAAAAAGCCTTTGACACAGTACCCCATAAAAGGTTGTTAAAAAAGTTGGAGCAACAGGCAGGAGTAAAAGGGAAAGGTGCTCTAGTGGATAAGAGAGTACTTAAGCAACAGGAAATAGCGAGTAACGGTGTGGGGGGAGATATCAGAGTGGCGAGATGTCACCAGCGGAGTCCCACAGGGCTCAATACTTGGACCCATCCTGTTTCTAATATATGTAAACGATCTTCCAGAGGGTATAGAGTCATTCCTCTCAATGTTTGCTGATGATGCACAAATTATGAGAAGAATCATGACGGATAAAGATAGACAGAGACTACAGGATGACCTGGATAAACTAGAGGAATGATCTAGAAAATGGCTGCTAAAGTTCAACTCAGGAAAGTGTAAGGTGATGAAATTAGGTGAAGGGAGCAGGAGGCTGAACACAAGGTATCATCTGAGAGGTGAAATTTTGCAAGAGTCAAATAGAGAGAAAGATTTGGGGGTTGATATCACACTGAACCTGTCCCCAGAGGCCTAAATCAAAAGAATATCATCAGCGGCATATGCTAAACTGGCCAACATAATAATTGCCTTTAGAAACCTGTGTAAGGAATCTTTCAAAACCCTGTATACCACTTATGTAAGACCAATCCTGGAATATGCAGCTCCAGCCTGGAGTCAATACCTAGTTAAACACAAGACAAAGCTAGAGAAGATTCAGCGGTATGCCACCAGGCTCGTCCCGGAACTGAGAGGAATGAGCTACGAGGAAAGGCTAAAGGAGCTGAACCTCACATCCCTGGAAAACAGAAGAGTAAGGGGAGATATGATAACCACCAACAAAATTCTCAGGGGAATTGACAGGGTGGACAAAGACAAACTCTTCAGCACGGGTGGAACACGAACAAGGGGACACAGGTGGAAACTTAGTACCCAGATGAGCCACAGAGACGTTAGAAAGAATTTTTTCAGTGTCAAAGTAGTTAATAAATGGGATGCTTTAGGCAGTGATGTGGTGGAGGCTGACTCCATACACAGTTTCAAATGTAGATATGATAGAGCCCAGTAGGCTCAGGAATCTGTACACCAGTTGATTGACAGTTGAGAGGCGGGACCAAAGAGCCAAAGCTCAACCCCCGTAAGCACAATTAGGTGAGTACATACATATACATTTATGGCTCTCCTACTCTGAGAGGGTAAGATAACTGATATACTAGTGAGTTATTAAGCACTTAACTACTGAAGGTGATTACGAAGCTTTTACAAGCTCAGGTTATATAGTTACATCGCATACATACACTGTATAATTGATACATTACATGGTTAATCTTGGGTACAAGTACAATATATCATCAAGTGTTCCAGTACTCATATAGTAGTCACAGAGTTCAGCATACCTTAGCCCAGGGGGGCGAAAGTCAGTCAATATGGGATATTCTACAATATAATGTTCAAGAGAGTGCATGTTTTCTCTTTCACAAAGTTGACACATTGTGTACACCACATTTGAGTTTTGGGATAGCTGCCAGATACGTCTATATCCCAGGCGTATTCTGGCCACTATAACATCACATTGCCGAGTTCGTGTTCTATTAGTCCCGTATGTTATGTCTTCTCACAATAGTTATCATAATATTTAATACTACAACTTTCAGGTCTTTGTGAATTTGTTAGGTCGGTGAAATTTTCATTAGATATTTGTTTGAATATTCTCTTTGGTACTGCTAATGAAACACCCATATCAATTTCTACCACTGGTTTTTTACAGGCTCTTTGCATGCATATCAACAGTGTCATGCCTTGAGATGCCAACATGTGATGGTATCCATAGAATTTAATTTCAAATCTTTTTTTTTTAGCAGCTAAAACATTCATTCATATATCACTGACTAGTTTCTGGGTGTCACTACTATGTGCGTTCAATGCCAGGAGTGCATTCTGTGAGTCACAGCATATATGTCCACTGCCTTTATATTTTAAAAATTCTGTGGCATGGTATATGCCTGCAAGTTCTGTTTGAGGTGTACTTGCTCAATCATTGACGCGCTTCATTGCTGTATGTACGAGAGAAGATTGTTGAAATATATTACATGCACATCCGGTACATCGTTCACCTTCCACAGAACCGTGTATGGAGTCAGCCTCCACCACATTACTAACTAGTGCATTCAAGTGCATTCCGTTAACTAACTACTCTGACAGTGAAAAAGTATTTTCTAATGTCTCTGCGGCTTTTTGGTACTCAGCTTCCACCTTTGTCCCCTTGTGCGTATGCCACCCATGTTACATAATCCTTCCTTGTCTACCCTGTCAATTCCCCTGAGAATTTTGTATGTGGTGATCATGCTTCCCCGAGCTCCTCTGTCATCCAGCGATGTTAGGTGCAGTTCACGCCGCCTTTCCTCGTAACTCAAGCCTCTTAGTTTTGGGACTAGTCTAGTGGCATACCTTGGGACTTTTTTCCTCTTGTTTGTGTACTCACCTATTTGTAAGCACCTATTTGGGCTTGAGGGGGTTAAGCTTTGGCTCTTTGGTCCCGCCTCTGAACTGTCAATCAACTGGTGTACAGATTCCTAAGCCTACCGGGCTCTATCATATTTACATTTGAAACTGTGTTTGGAATCAGCCTCCTCCACCACATCACTGCATTCCATCCGTTAACTGCTCTGACACTGAAAAAGTTCCTTCTAACGTCTCTGTGGCTCATGTGGGTACTCAGTTTCCACCTGTGTCCCCTTGTTCGCGTACCACCAGTGTTGAATAGTTTATCCTTGTTTACCCGGTCGATTCCCCTGAGGATTTTGTAGGTTGTGATCATGTCTTCCCTTACTTTTCTGTCTTCCAGTATCGTAAGGTGCATTTCCCTAAACCTTTCCTCGTAACTCATGCCTCTTAGTTCTGGGACTAGTCTAGTGGCATACCTTTGGACTTTTTCCAGCTTCGTCTTGTGCTTGACAAGATACGGGCTCCATGCTGGGGCCGCATACTCCAGGATTGGTCTTACATATGTGGTGTTCAGGATTCTGAATGATTCCTTACACAATTCCTGAACGCTGTTTTGATGTTAGCCAGCCTCACATGCCGCAGAAGTTATTCTTTTTACGTGGGCTTCAGGTGACAGGTTTGGTGTGATATCAACTCCTAGATCTTTCTCTCTGTCCGATTCATTAAGTACTTCATCTCCTATTCTGTATCCTGTGTCTGGCCTCCTGTTTCCACTACTTAGTTTCATTACTTTGCATTTACTCGGGTTGAACTTCAACAGCCATTTGTTGGACCATTCACTCAGTCTGTCTAGGTCACCTTGAAGCCTCCTCCTATCATCCTCTGTTTCAATCCTCCTCATAATTTTTGCATCAGCAGCAAACATTGAGAGAAACGACTCTATACCCGCTGGGAGATCATTTATAGATATCAGAAACAGTATAGGTCCAAGGACTGACCCCTGCGGGACTCCACTTGTAACGTCTCGCCAATCTGAGACCTCACCCCTCACACAGACTCGTGGTCTCCTGTTGCTTAGGTACTCCTTCATCCAATGGAGTAGCTTTCCTTTCACTCCAACCTGCATCTCCAGCTTTTTCACTAGCCTCTTGTGTGGTACTGTATCAAAGGCTTTCTGACAATCTAAAAATATGCAGTCTGCCCACCCTTCTCTTTCTTGCCTGATTTTTGTTGCCTGGTCGTAGAATTCAAGTATTCCTGTGAGGCAGGACCTGCCATCCCTGAACCCATGTTGATGATGTGTTACAAAGTTCTTTCGCTCCAGATGTTCCACTAGCATTCTTCTCACAATCTTTTCCATCAGATTGCAAGGTATGCAGGTTAGGGACATTGGCCTGTAGTTCAGTGCCTCCTGTCTATCCCCTTTCTTGTATTTCAGGCCTATGTTAGCTGCTTTCCAAATTTCTGGCAGTTCCCCTGTTGCCAGTAATTTGTTATACACTACAGAGAGTGGCAGGCACGGTTCTTCTGCTCCTTCCTTTACTATCCAAGGGGAGATTCCATCTGGGCCTTTGTCACATCCAACTCTAATAAACACTTCCTTACTTCCCCGCTGTTAATCTCAAACTCTTCCAGTGGTTCCTGGTTAGCTATTTCCTCTCTTATCTCTGGAATTTCTCCTCGCTCTAAGGTGAAGACCTCCTGGAATTTCTTATTCAGTTCCTCACACACTTCCTTGTTGTTTGTAGTGAATCCTTCTGCCCCTATCTGTGTGTGAGTGTGTGTACTCACATAGTTGTGCTTACGGGGGTTGAGCTCTGGCTCTTTGGTCTGGTGGTTTGTGTGTGTGTGTGTGTGTGTATGTACTCACCTAGTTGTGTTTGCTGGGGTTGAGCTCTGGCTCTTTGGTCCCGCCTCTCAACCGTCAATCAACAGGTGTACAGATTCATGAGCCTATCGGGCTCTGTCATATCTACACTTGAAACTGTGTATGGAGTCAGCCTCCACCACATCACTTCCTAATGCATTCCATTTGTCAACCACTCTGACACTAAAAAAGTTCTTTCTAATATCTCTGTGGCTCATTTGGGCACTCAGTTTCCACCTGTGTCCCCTTGTGCGTGTTCCCCTTGTGTTAAATAGACTGTCTTTATCTACCCTATCAATCCCCTTCAGAATCTTGAATGTGGTGATCATGTCCCCCCTAACTCTTCTGTCGTCCAGCGAAGTGAGGTTTAATTCCCGTAGTCTCTCCTCGTAGCTCATACCTCTCAGCTCGGGTACTAGTCTGGTGGCAAACCTTTGAACCTTTTCCAGTTTAGTCTTATCCTTGACTAGATATGGACTCCATGCTGGGGCTGCATACTCCAGGATTGGCCTGACATATGTGGTATACAAAGTTCTGAATGATTCTTTACACAAGTTTCTGAATGCCGTTCGTATGTTGGCCAGCCTGGCATATGCCGCTGATGTTATCCTCTTGATATGTGCTGCAGGAGACAGGTCTGGCGTGATATCAACCCCCAAGTCTTTTTCCTTCTCTGATTCCTGAAGAATTTCCTCTCCCAGATGATACCTTGTATCTGGCCTCCTGCTCCCTACACCTATCTTCATTACATTACATTTGGTTGGGTTAAACTCTAACAACCATTTGTTCGACCATTCTTTCAGCTTGTCTAGGTCTTCTTGAAGCCTCAAACAGTCCTCTTCTGTTTTAATCCTTCTCATAATTTTAGCATCGTCCGCAAACATTGAGAGAAATGAATCGATACCCTCCGGGAGATCATTTACATATATCAGAAACAAGATAGGACCGAGTACAGAGCCCTGTGGGACTCCACTGGTGACTTCACGCCAATCGGAGGTCTCACCCCTCACCGTAACTCTCGGCTTCCTATTGCTTAGATACTCCCTTATCCACTGGAGCACCTTACCAGCTACACCTGCCTGTCTCTCCAGCTTATGTACCAGCCTCTTATGCGGTACTGTGTCAAAGGCTTTCCGACAATCCAAGAAAATGCAGTCCGCCCAGCCCTCTCTTTCTTGCTTAATCTGTGTCACCTGATCGTAGAATTCTATCAAGCCTGTAAGGCAAGATTTACCCTCCCTGAATCCATGTTGGCGATTTGTGTGTGTGTGTGTGTGTGTGTGTGTGTGTGTGTGTGTGTGTGTGTGTGTGTGTTCTTTCTACTATCTCTGTGGCTCATTTGGGCGCTCAGTTTCCACCTGTGTCCCCTTGTGCGTGTGCCCCTTGTGTTAAGTAGCCTGTCTTTATCTACCCTATCACTTCCCTTCAGAATCTTGAATGTGGAAATCATGTTAGTTCCCGTAGTCTCTCCTCGTACCTCATACCTTTCAGCTCGGGTACTAGTCTGGTGGCAAACCTTTGAACCTTTTCCAGTTTAGTCTTATCCTTGACTAGATATTGACTTGACTTTCTCTGACTCCTATAGAATTTCCTCTCCCAGATGATACCTTGTATCTGGCCTCCTGCTCCCTACACCTATCTTCATTGCATTACATTTGGTTGGGTTAAACTCTAACAACCATTTGTTCGACCATTCCTTCAGTTTGCATAGGTCTTCTTCAAGCCTCAAACAGTCCCCTTCTGTCTTAATCCTTCTCATAATTTTGGCATCGCCCGCAAACATTGAGAGAAATGAATCTATACCCTCCGGGAGATCATTTACATATATCAGAAACAAGATAGATTCGAGTACAGAGCCCTGTGGGACTCCACTGGTGACTTCACGCAAATCGGTGGTCTCACCCCGATTGTGTGTGTGTGTGTGTGTGTGTGTGTGTGTGTGTGTGTGTGTGTGTGTGTGTTTGTGTGTGTGTGTGTGTGTGTGTGTGTGTGTGTGTGTGTGTGTGTGTGTGTGTGTGTGTGTGTGTGTGAGTGTGTGTGTGTGTGTGTGTGTGTGTGTGTGTGTGTGTGTGTGTGTGTGTGTGTGTGTGTGTGTGTGTGTGTGTGTGTGTGTGTGTGTTTTTGTGGTGAGTTAGTGGGGGCGGGTATGCCTGAGTCATATTACTTATAGAACGGAACTACGTCCCCTCCCCTTTTTATGCACCTATTTCAGTCCTCCGCAATACACTGTCATTTAATATATTCTTTTAATTTCGTTTGTCTTCCTTATGTGTTGCTCCGTGACATTTCTATCTTCCCATCCATCCTGCATACTTATCCCTGTATATATATATATATATATATATATATATATATATATATATATATATATATATATATATATATATATATATATATATATATATAACTGAAAACTCACACCCCAGAAGTGACTTGAACCCATACTGCCAAGAGCACTCTGCTGGCAAACAGGATCCCTTAACCGCTCGACCATCACGACCGGACAAAAGAGGATGGAAGCCGAGGCTATTTCCATCCCCCCGCCGGCACTCGGTTGGTAATCTTGGGCATGGTATTTTATCAAATCGCCTCATTCTTTGGGGCACACGTGAGGAACACAAATGCGAACAAGCTTGAATGGTCCCCAGGACTATATGCAACTGAAAACTCACACCCCAGAAGTGACTCGAACCCATACTGCCAGGAGCACTCTGCTGGCGTACAGCTGGCACATTGTAGTGTCGGTGGAACACAAGCTGGTAGACTGGTCGTGGTGGAGCAAGGGCTGGTAGACTGGTCGTGGTGGAGCACGGGCTGGTAGACTGGTCGTGGTGGAGCACGGGCCGGTAGACTGGTCATGGTGGAGCACGGGCCGGTACACTGGTCTCGGTGGAGCACGGGCTGGTAGACTGGTCGTGGTGGAGCACAGGCTGGTAGACTGGTCTCGGTGGAGCACGGGCTGGTAGACTGGTCGTGGTGGAGCACGGGCCGGTACACTGGTCTCGGTGGAGCACGGGCTGGTAGACTGTTCGTGGTGGAGCACGGGCTGGTAGACTGGTCTCGGTGGAGCACGGGCTGGTACACTGGTCTCGGTGGAACACGGGCTGGTAGACTGGTCGTGGTGGAGCACGGGCTGGTACACTGGTCTCAGCGGAGCACGGGCTGGTAGACTGGTCTCGGTGGAGCACGGGCTGGTAGACTGGTCGTGGTGGAGCACGGGCTGGTAGACTGGTCTCGGTGGAGCACGGGCTGGTAGACTGTTCGTGGTGGAGCACGGGCTGGTAGACTGGTCTGGGTGGAGCACGGGCTGGTAGACTGGTCGTGGTGGAGCACGGGCCGGTACACTGGTCTCGGTGGAGCACGGGCTGGTAGACTGTTAGTGGTGGAGCACGGGCTGGTAGACTGGTCTGGGTGGAGCACGGGCTGGTAGACTGGTCGTGGTGGAGCACGGGCTAGTACACTGGTCTCGGTGGAGCACGGGCTGGTAGACTGGTCTCGGCTGAGCACGGGCTGGTAGACTGGTCGTGGTGGAGCACGGGCTGGTAGACTGGTCTCGGTGGAGCACGGGCTGGTACACTGGTCTCGGCTGAGCACGGGCTGGTACACTGGTCTCGGTGGAGCACGGGCTGGTAGACTGGTCGTGGTGGAGCACGGGCTGGTACACTGGTCTCGGTGGAGCACGGGCTGGTAGACTGAAGCAACCATCTACACTACACACGACCTTCGTCACTGTAACCATCTACACTACACACGACCTTCGTCACTGTAACCATCTACACTACACACGACCTTCGTCACTGTAACCATCTACACTACACACGACCTTCGTCACTGTAACCATCTACACTACTCATGACCTTCGTCACTGTAACCATCTACACTACACACGACCTTCGTCACCGTAACCATCTACACTACACACGACCTTCGTCACTGTAACCATCTACACTACACACGACCTTCGTCACTGTAACCATCTACACTACACACGACCTTCGTCACTGTAACCATCTACACTACACACGACCTTCGTCACTGTAACCATCTACACTACACGAACTTCGTCACTGTAACCATCTACCCTAGCCTGGCACCGCCCGTGTAGTGACAGGAAGTGGAGCAGTTGGTTACCATAATGGGTATTTCATTTTGGTTGAAATATTTTGGTCAATATTTTCAGTTGGTTACCAAATGGGTATTTCAAAGGAGACGATGAGCATTAGCGTAGTCCAGCCGTAGTGGGAAGTGTTACAAGGGGAGTGACGCCGGGCCTCGCCCTCTCATCTCTACTCTATAACACATTTTGTAACAATTTAAACACGAAATTGTGTAAAGTCATTGTATATTTTTTGTCGCTATAATGAAGCGGGAAACACAATAAAGGTGACTGAAAATTGCTACATAAAAACTTTTATATATTTTTAAGTATTAACAACATATAAGTAAGTGGGAATAGGATCTGGATGCTCTGAGGGATAGAGATCTTACTAAGACTCAACCCAACAAATTAATGTATACAATAAGGGCGTTAATAAATTACTACAAAGAAAAACTAATCGCTGAATAAATTTGTACTTAGATTTAGAAATATAATATCCATGATGTCACTGGACTGTTTCAAGCGTAGGTTAGACGCATTTGTGATGTGTGGATGAGAATAAATACAAGAAGACTTTTATGGGTTAAGGCACCTGTTGCAGTTTTTTCTCTATTTGTTTATCCTTAGCCTTCCAAAAAGTATCATTTGCACTACCAGTTCTTCCTCACTGGGATCATTTACACCACAACTCATTCCTGCTTTAATTATTTACATTGGAAGTTCTTCCCCATGATGAACGTTTACACCTGAAAATCTCTCCGACTGATAACATTTACACCTGAAAATCTTTCCCACTGATATCATTTACACCTGAAAATCACTTATACTGATATCTTATCTTCAGTTATTTTCATAATAATAATACATTATATAATTTACACCTGAAAATCACTTCCACAGATATAATTTACACCTGAAAATCTCTCCCACTGATATCATTTACACCTGAAAATCTCTCCCACAGATATCGTATACATCTGAAAATCTCTCCCTCTGATATAATTTACATCAAAAAATCTCTCCCACTGATCTAATTTACATCTGAAGTTCTTCTCAACAGGGATAATTTACATCTGCCGTTCTTTTTAACTTAAATCAAATTCATTTAATCTTCCTCCCTTCTGGGATAATTTAAACGTGAAATGCTCACAAGAGGATGTCATTCACACCGAAAATAGTTAACTCGAACTTCAGGAATATATGAATATAATTCATATATCCCTGTAGTTCGTCACCCCAGGATCATCATATTATATACACCCGAGGTTCTTACCCAATCGAGTAATTTACTCCATTATTAAGCCAGTCGACTTGATAATGGTCCAGGGCGGACCGAAACGTGGTCGTCTCCTCATCATCTGGTGTGTGGTTTGGTCATCATATCTTCAGCCACGTTATTGTGACTCATCGTCTGCTTGTACTCCTGAAGTTCTTCAACATTGGGATCACTTGCGTCTATTTTATTTTTAACCTATTCATGAGAGTAAGAATTTTAACCAAAATATCACGAGCAAAATAATTTATACAGCAAATTCTTTCACGAGGGGGGCATATGAAGTGCTGTCATGCGATAAGGATTTATATCATGCTATAACACAGGGCAATGACCATTTCTATCCCGCCCTCGGCCGCCTCCCGTTACTGTTTGGTCCTAATGGTTGATAATAAACTTTCCTGTTTTTGTTCATATCACGATTTGTTTTAAAATAGATTTACCAACAAAAAATGCTGTGCATATTTTCTTTTATTATCTAAGTGAAATATGACTGACACTACAAGTGAAAGATTAAACAAATTCATACAAACATATTTTATATAAATAAATCCATTGTTTTGCTATCTTTAACGTAAATCCATTTTGATAAAAATTGTAACTTCGACGAGGACTACGCTTGAGGGAGTGCGGCCAGGACACCTCCTTCCACGGTGGCCAGGACACCACCCTCCACGGTGGCCAGGACACCACCCTCCACGGTGGCCAGGACACCTCCTTCCACGGTGGTCAGGACACCACCCTCCACGGTGGCCAGGACACCTCCTTCCACGGTGGCCAGGACACCACCCTCCACGGTGGCCAGGACACCACCCTCCACGGTGGCCAGGACACCACCCTCCACGGTGGCCAGGACACCACCCTCCACGGTGGCCAGGACACCACCCACCACGGTGGCCAGGACACCACCCTCCACGGTGGCCAGGACACCTCCCTCCACGGTGGCCAGGACACCACCCACCACGGTGGCCAGGACACCACCCTCCACGGTGGCCAGGACACCTCCCTCTACGGTGGCCAGGACACACCACCCTCCACGGTGGCCAGGACACCACCCTCCACGGTGGCCAAGACACCACCCTCCAAGGTGGCCAGGACACCACCCTCCACGGTGCCCAGGACACCACCCTCCACGGTGGCCAGGACACCACCCTCCACGGTGGCCAGGACACCACCCTCCACGGTGGCCAGGACACCTCCCTCTACGGTGGCCAGGACACACCACCCTCCACGGTGGCCAGGACACCACCCTCCACGGTGGCCAAGACACCACCCTCCAAGGTGGCCAGGACACTACCCTCCACGGTGGCCAGGACACCTCCCTCCACGGTGGCTAGGACACCACCCTCCACGGTGGCCAGGACACCACCCTCCACGGTGCCCAGGACACCACCCTCCACGGTGGCCAGGACACCACCCTCCACGGTGGCCAGGACACCACCCTCCACGGTGGCCAGGACACCACCCTCCACGGTGGCCAGGACACCACCCTCAACGGTGGCCAGGACACACCACCCTCCACAGCGGCCAGGACACCACCCTCCACGGTGGCCAAGACACCTCCCTCCACGGTGGCCAGGACACCTCCCTCCACGGTGGCCAGGACACACCTCCCTCCACGGTGGCCAGGACACCACCCTCCACGGTGGCCAGGACACCACCCTCCACGGTGGCCAGGACACACCACCCTCCACAGTGGCCAGGACACCACCTTCCACGGTGGCCAGGACACACCTCCCTCTACGGTGGCCAGGACACCACCCTCAACGGTGGCCAGGACACCACCCTCCACGGTGGCCAGGACACACCACCCTCCACAGTGGCCAGGACACCACCCTCCACGGTGGCCAAGACACCTCCCTCCACGGTGGCCAGGACACCTCCCTCCACGGTGGCCAGGACACCTCCCTCAACGGTGGCCAGGACACCACCTTCCACGGTGGCCAGAACACCTCCCTCCACTGTGGCCAGGACACCTCCCTCCACGGTGGCCAGGACACACCTCCCTCAACGGTGGCCAGGACACCACCCTCCACGGTGCTAGGACACCACCCTCCACGGTGGCCAGGACACCTCCCTCCACGGTGGCCAGGACACCTCCCTCAACGGTGGCCAGGACACACCTCCCTCAACGGTGGCCAGGACACCACCCTCCACGGTGGCCAGGACACCTCCCTCCACTGTGGTCAGGACACCTCCCTCCACGGTAACCAGGACACCACCCTCCACGGTGGCCAGGACACCTCCCTCCACTGTGGCCAGGACACCTCCCTCCACGGTGGCCAGGACACACCTCCCTCAACGGTGGCCAGGACACCACCCTCCACGGTGCCAGGACACCACCCTCCACGGTGGCCAGGACACCTCCCTCCACGGTGGCCAGGACACCTCCCTCAACGGTGGCCAGGACACCACCTTCCACGGTGGCCAGGACACCACCTTCCACGGTGGCCAGGACACCACCCTCCACGGTGGCCAGGACACACCACCCTCCACGGTGGCCACGGCACCTCCCTCCACGGTGGCCAGGACACCACCCTCCACGGTGGCCAGGACACCTCCCTCCACGGTGGCCAGGACACCTCCCTCCACGGTGGCAACGGCACCTCCCTCCACGGTGGCCAGGACACCTCCCTCCACGGTGGCCAGGACACCTCCCTCCACGGTGGCCACGGCACCTCCCTCCACGGTGGCCAGGACACCTCCCTCCACGGTGGCCAGGACACCTCCCTCCACGGTGGCCAGGACACCACCCTCCACGGTGGCCAGGACACCTCCCTCCACGGTGGCCAGGACACCACCCTCCACGGTGGCCAGGACACCTCCCTCCGCGGTGGCTAGGACACCACCCCCCACGGTGGCCAGGACACCACCCTCCACTGTGGTCAGGACACACCTCCCTCCACGGTGGCCAGGACACCTCCCTCCACGGTGGCCAGGACACACCTCCCTCCACTGTGGTCAGGACACACCTCCCTCCACGGTGGCCAGGACACCTCCCTCCACGGTGGCTAGGACACCACCCTCCACTGTGGCTAGGACACCTCCCTACACGGTGGCCAGGACACAACCCTCCACGGTAGCCAGAACACCACCTTCCACGGTGGCCAGAACACCTCCCTCCACTGTGGCCAGGACACCTCCCTCCACGGTGGCCAGGACACACCTCCCTCAACGGTGGCCAGGACACCACCCTCCACGGTGCTAGGACACCACCCTCCACGGTGGCCAGGACACCTCCCTCCACGGTGGCCAGGACACCTCCCTCAACGGTGGCCAGGACACACCTCCCTCAACGGTGGCCAGGACACCACCCTCCACGGTGGCCAGGACACCTCCCTCCACTGTGGTCAGGACACCTCCCTCCACGGTAACCAGGACACCACCCTCCACGGTGGCCAGGACACCTCCCTCCACTGTGGCCAGGACACCTCCCTCCACGGTGGCCAGGACACACCTCCCTCAACGGTGGCCAGGACACCACCCTCCACGGTGCCAGGACACCACCCTCCACGGTGGCCAGGACACCTCCCTCCACGGTGGCCAGGACACCTCCCTCAACGGTGGCCAGGACACCACCTTCCACGGTGGCCAGGACACCACCTTCCACGGTGGCCAGGACACCACCCTCCACGGTGGCCAGGACACACCACCCTCCACGGTGGCCACGGCACCTCCCTCCACGGTGGCCAGGACACCACCCTCCACGGTGGCCAGGACACCTCCCTCCACGGTGGCCAGGACACCTCCCTCCACGGTGGCAACGGCACCTCCCTCCACGGTGGCCAGGACACCTCCCTCCACGGTGGCCAGGACACCTCCCTCCACGGTGGCCACGGCACCTCCCTCCACGGTGGCCAGGACACCACCCTCCACGGTGGCCAGGACACCTCCCTCCACGGTGGCCAGGACACCACCCTCCACGGTGGCCAGGACACCTCCCTCCACGGTGGCCAGGACACCACCCTCCACGGTGGCCAGGACACCTCCCTCCGCGGTGGCTAGGACACCACCCCCCACGGTGGCCAGGACACCACCCTCCACTGTGGTCAGGACACACCTCCCTCCACGGTGGCCAGGACACCTCCCTCCACGGTGGCCAGGACACACCTCCCTCCACTGTGGTCAGGACACACCTCCCTCCACGGTGGCCAGGACACCTCCCTCCACGGTGGCTAGGACACCACCCTCCACTGTGGCTAGGACACCTCCCTACACGGTGGCCAGGACACAACCCTCCACGGTAGCCAGAACACCACCCTCCACGGTGGCCAGAACGCCTCCCTCCACGGTGGCCAGGACACCACCCTCCACGGTGGCCAGGACACCACCCTCCACGGTGGCCAGGACACACCTCCC
Organism: Procambarus clarkii; assembly: GCF_040958095.1. NCBI lineage: Eukaryota > Metazoa > Arthropoda > Malacostraca > Decapoda > Cambaridae > Procambarus > Procambarus clarkii. Next base: position 14,037,901 of record NC_091153.1, read on the forward strand.
TCCACGGTGGCCAGAACCCCTCCCTCCACGGTGGCCAGGACACCACCCTCCACGGTGGCCAGGACACACCTCCCTCCACGGTGGCCAGGACACCACCCTCCACGGTGGCCAGGACACCTCCCTCCACGGTGGCTAGGACACCACCCTCCACGGTGGCCAGGACACCACCCTCCACGGTGGCTAGGACACCACCCTCCACGGTGGCCAGGACACCACCCTCCACTGTGGTCAGGACACCACCCTCCACGGTGGCCAGGACACCTCCCTCCACGTTGGCCAGGACACCACCCTCCACGGTGGCCAGAACACCTCCCTCCACGGTAGCCAGAACGCCTCCCTCCACGGTGGCCAGGACACCACCCTCCACGGTGGCCAGGACACCTCCCTCCACGGTGGCAAGGACACCACCCCCCACGGTGGCCAGGACACCACCCTCCACTGTGGTCAGGACACACCTCCTTCCACGGTGGCCAGGACACCTCCCTCCACGGTGGCCAGGACACACATCCCTCCACTGTGGTCAGGACACACCTCCCTCCACGGTGGCCAGGACACCTCCCTCCACGGTGGCTAGGACACCACCCTCCACTGTGGCTAGGACACCTCCCTCCACGGTGGCCAGGACACAACCCTCCACGGTAGCCAGAACACCACCCTCCACGGTGGCCAGAACGCCTCCCTCCACGGTGGCCAGAACACCACCCTCCACGGTGGCCAGGACACCACCCTCCACGGTGGCCAGGACACACCTCCCTCCACGGTGGCCAGAACCCCTCCCTCCACGGTGGCCAGGACACCACCCTCCACGGTGGCAAGGACACACCTCCCTCCACGGTGGCCAGGACACCACCCTCCACGGTGGCCAGGACACCTCCCTCCACGGTGGCTAGGACACCACCCTCCACGGTGGCCAGGACACCACCCTCCACGGTGGCTAGGACACCACCCTCCACGGTGGCCAGGACACCACCCTCCACTGTGGTCAGGACACCACCCTCCACGGTGGCCAGGACACCTCCCTCCACGTTGGCCAGGACACCACCCTCCACGGTGGCCAGAACACCTCCCTCCACGGTGGCCAGAACGCCTCCCTCCACGGTGGCCAGGACACCACCCTCCACGGTGGCCAGGACACCACCCTCCACGGTGGCCAGAACCCCTCCCTCCACGGTGGCTAGGACACCACCTCCACGGTGGCCAGGACACCACCCTCCACTGTGGTCAGGACACCACCCTCCACGGTGGCCAGGACACCTCCCTCCACGTTGGCCAGGACACCACCCTCCACGGTGGCCAGAACACCTCCCTCCACGGTGGCCAGAACGCCTCCCTCCACGGTGGCCAGGACACCACCCTCCACGGTGGCCAGGACACCACCCTCCACGGTGGCCAGGACACCACCCTCCACGGTGGCCAGGACACCACCCTCCACGGTGGCCAGGACACACCTCCCTCCACGGTGGCCAGAACCCCTCCCTCCACGGTGGCCAGGACACCACCCTCCACGGTGGACAGGACACACCTCCCTCCACGGTGGCCAGGACACCACCCTCCACGGTGGCCAGGACACCTCCCTCCACGGTGGCTAGGACACCACCCTCCACGGTGGCCAGGACACCACCCTCCACGGTGGCTAGGACACCACCCTCCACAGTGGCCAGGACACCACCCTCCACTGTGGTCAGGACACCACCCTCCACGGTGGCCAGGACACCTCCCTCCACGTTGGCCAGGACACCACCCTCCACGGTGGCCAGAACACCTCCCTCCACGGTGGCCAGAACGCCTCCCTCCACGGTGGCCAGGACACCACCCTCAACGGTGGCCAGGACACCACCCTCCACGGTGGCCAGAACCCCTCCCTCCACGGTGGCTAGGACACCACCCTCCACGGTGGCCAGGACACCACCCTCCACTGTGGTCAGGACACCACCCTCCACGGTGGCCAGGACACCTCCCTCCACGTTGGCCAGGACACCACCCTCCACGGTGGCCAGAACACCTCTCTTCACGGTGGCCAGAACGCCTCCCTCCACGGAGGCCAGGACACCACCCTCCACGGTGGCCAGGACACACCTCCCTCAACGGTGGCCAGGACACCACCCTCAACGGTGGCCAGGACACCACCCTCCACGGTGACCAGGACACACCACCCTCCACAGTGGCCAGGACACCACCCTCCACGGTGGCCAAGACACCTCCCTCCACGGTGGCCAGGACACCTCCCTCCACGGTGGCCAGGACACCTCCCTCAACGGTGGCCAGGACACCACCTTCCACGGTGGCCAGAACACCTCCCTCCACTGTGGCCAGGACACCTCCCTCCACGGTGGCCAGGACACACCTCCCTCAACGGTGGCCTGGACACCACCCTCCACGGTGCTAGGACACCACCCTCCACGGTGGCCAGGACACCTCCCTCCACGGTGGCCAGGACACCTCCCTCAACGGTGGCCAGGACACACCTCCCTCAACAGTGGCCTGGACACCACCCTCCACGGTGGCCAGGACACCTCCCTCCACTGTGGCCAGGACACCTCCTTCCACGGTGGCCAGGACACCACCCTCCACGGTGCCAGGACACCACCCTCCACGGTGGCCAGGACACCTCCCTCCACGGTGGCCAGGACACCTCCCTCAACGGTGGCCAGGACACCACCTTCCACGGTGGCCAGGACACCACCTTCCACGGTGGCCAGGACACACCACCCTCCAGGGTGGCCACGGCACCTCCCTCCACGGTGGCCAGGACACCACCCTCCACGGTGGCCAAGACACCAAACCTCCACGGTGGCCAGGACACCTCCCTCCACGGTGGCAACGGCACCTCCCTCCACGGTGGCCAGGACACCTCCCTCCACGGTGGCCAGGACACCTCCCTCCACGGTGGCCACGGCACCTCCCTCCACGGTGGCCAGGACACCACCCTCCACGGTGGCCTGGACACCTCCCTCCACGGTGGCCAGGACACCACCCTACACGGTGGCCAGGACACCTCCCTCCACGGTGGCCAGGACACCACCCTCCACGGTGGCCAGGACACAACCCTCCACGGCGGCCAGGACACAACCCTCCACGGTGGCCAGGACTCCTCCCTCCACGGTGGCCAGGACACCACCCTCCACGGTGGCCAGGACACAACCCTTCACGGTGGCCAGGACACCACCCTCCACGGTGGCCAGGACACCTCCCTCCACGGTGGCTAGGACACTACCCTCCACGGTGGCCAGGACACCTCCCTCCACGGTGGCCAGGACACCACCCTCCACGGTGGCCAGGACACCTCCCTCCACGGTGGTCAGGACACCACCCTCCACGGTGGCCAGGACACCTCCCTCCACGGTGGCTAGGACACCACCCTGCACGGTGGCCAGGACACCACCCTCCACGGTGGCCAGGACACCACCCCCCACGGTGGCCAGGACACCACCCTCCACTGTGGTCAGGACACACCTCCCTCCACGGTGGCCAGGACACCTCCCTCCACGGTGGCCAGGACACACCTCCCTCCACTGTGGTCAGGACACACCTCCCTCCACGGTGGCCAGGACACCTCCCTCCACGGTGGCTAGGACACCACCCTCCACTGTGGCTAGGACACCTCCCGCCACGGTGGCCAGGACACAACCCTATACGGTGGCCAGAACACCACCCTCCACGGTGGCCAGAACGCCTCCCTCCACGGTGGCCAGGACACCACCCTCCACGGTGGCCAGGACACCACCCTCCACGGTGGCCAGGACACCACCCTCCACGGTGGCCAGGACACCACCCTCCCCGGTGGCCAGGACACCACCCTCCACGGTGGCCAGGACACACCTCCCTCCACGGTGGCCAGAACCCCTCCCTCCACGGTGACCAGGATACCACCCTCCACGGTGGCCAGGACACACCTCCCTCCACGGTGGCCAGGACACCACCCTCCACGGTGGCCAGGACACCTCCCTCCACGGTGGCTAGGACACCTCCCTCCACGGTGGCCAGGACACCACCCTCCACGGTGGCTAGGACACCACCCTCCACGGTGGCCAGGACACCACCCTCCACTGTTGTCAGGAGACCACCCTCCACGGTGGCCAGGACACCTCCCTCCACGGTGGCAAGAACACCACCCCCCACGGTGGCCAGGACACCACCCTCCACTGTGGTCAGGACACACCTCCCTCCACGGTGGCCAGGACACCTCCCTCCACGGTGGCCAGGACACACCTCCCTCCACTGTGGTCAGGACACACCTCCCTCCACGGTGGCCAGGACACCTCCCTCCACGGTGGCTAGGACACCACCCTCCACTGTGGCAAGGACACCTCCCTCCACGGTGGCCAGGACACAACCCTCCACGGTAGCCAGAACACCACCCTCCACGGTGGCCAGAACGCCTCCCTCCACGGTGGCCAGGACACCACCCTCCACTGTGGCCAGTACACCACCCTCCACGGTGGCCAGGACACACCTCCCTCCACGGTGGCCAGAACCCCTCCCTCCACGGTGGCCAGGACACCACCCTCCACGGTGGCCAGGACACACCTCCCTCCACGGTGGCCAGGACACCACCCTCCACGGTGGCCAGGACACCTCCCTCCACGGTGGCTAGGACACCACCCTCCACGGTGGCCAGGACACCACCCTCCACGGTGGCTAGGACACCACCCTCCACGGTGGCCAGGACACCACCCTCCACTGTGGTCAGGACACCACCCTCCACGGTGGCCAGGACACCTCCCTCCACGTTGGCCAGGACACCACCCTCCACGGTGGCCAGAACACCTCCCTCCACGGTGGCCACAACGCCTCCCTCCACGGTGGCCAGGACACCACCCTCCACGGTGGCCAGGACACCACCCTCCACGGTGGCCAGAACCCCTCCCTCCACGGTGGCTAGGACACCACCTCCACGGTGGCCAGGACACCACCCTCCACTGTGGTCAGGACACCACCCTCCACGGTGGCCAGGACACCTCCCTCCACGTTGGCCAGGACACCACCCTCCACGGTGGCCAGAACACCTCCCTCCACGGTGGCCAGAACGCCTCCCTCCACGGTGGCCAGGACACCACCCTCCACGGTGGCCAGGACACCACCCTCCACGGTGGCCAGGACACCACCCTCCACGGTGGCCAGGACACCACCCTCCACGGTGGCCAGGACACACCTCCCTCCACGGTGGCCAGAACCCCTCCCTCCACGGTGGCCAGGACACCACCCTCCACGGTGGACAGGACACACCTCCCTCCACGGTGGCCAGGACACCACCCTCCACGGTGGCCAGGACACACCTCCCTCCACGGTGGCCAGGACACCACCCTCCACGGTGGCCAGGACACCTCCCTCCACGGTGGCTAGGACACCACCCTCCACGGTGGCCAGGACACCACCCTCCACGGTAGCTAGGACACCACCATCCACGGTGGCCAGGACACCACCCTCCACTGTTGTCAGGAGACCACCCTCCACGGTGGCCAGGACACCTCCCTCCACGGTGGCAAGGACACCACCCCCCACGGTGGCCAGGACACCACCCTCCACTGTGGTCAGGACACACCTCCCTCCACGGTGGCCAGGACACCTCCCTCCACGGTTGCCAGGACACACCTCCCTCCACTGTGGTCAGGACACACCTCCCTCCACGGTGGCCAGGACACCTCCCTCCACGGTGGCTAGGACACCACCCTCCACTGTGGCTAGGACACCTCCCTCCACGGTGGCCAGGACACAACCCTCCACGGTAGCCAGAACACCACCCTCCACGGTGGCCAGAACGCCTCCCTCCACGGTGGCCAGGACACCACCCTCCACGGTGGCCAGGACACCACCCTCCACGGTGGCCAGGACACACCTCCCTCCACGGTGGCCAGAACCCCTCCCTCCACGGTGGCCAGGACACCACCCTCCACGGTGGCCAGGACACACCTCCCTCCACGGTGGCCAGGACACCACCCTCCACGGTGGCCAGGACACCTCCCTCCACGGTGGCTAGGACACCACCCTCCACGGTGGCCAGGACACCACCCTCAACGGTGGCTAGGACACCACCCTCCACGGTGGCCAGGACACCACCCTCCACTGTGGTCAGGACACCACCCTCCACGGTGGCCAGGACACCTCCCTCCACGTTGGTCAGGACACCACCCTCCACGGTGGCCAGAACACCTCCCTCCACGGTGGCCAGAACGCCTCCCTCCACGGTGGCCAGGACACCACCCTCCACGGTGGCCAGGACACCACCCTCCACGGTGGCCAGAACCCCTCCCTCCACGGTGGCTAGGACACCACCTCCACGGTGGCCAGGACACCACCCTCCACTGTGGTCAGGACACCACCCTCCACGGTGGCCAGGACACCTCCCTCCACGTTGGCCAGGACACCACCCTCCACGGTGGCCAGAACACCTCCCTCCACGGTGGCCAGAACGCCTCCCTCCACGGTGGCCAGGACACCACCCTCCAGGGTGGCCAGGACACCACCCTCCACGGTGGCCAGGACACCACCCTCCACGGTGGCCAGGACACCACCCTCCACGGTGGCCAGGACACACCTCCCTCCACGGTGGCCAGAACCCCTCCCTCCACGGTGGCCAGGACACCACCCTCCACGGTGGACAGGACACACCTCCCTCCACGGTGGCCAGGACACCACCCTCCACGGTGGCCAGGACACCTCCCTCCACGGTGGCTAGGACACCACCCTCCACGGTGGCCAGGACACCACCCTCCACGGTGGCTAGGACACCACCCTCCACGGTGGCCAGGACACCACCCTCCACTGTGGTCAGGACACCACCCTCCACGGTGGCCAGGACACCTCCCTCCACGTTGGCCAGGACACCACCCTCCACGGTGGCCAGAACACCTCCCTCCACGGTGGCCAGAACGCCTCCCTCCACGGTGGCCAGGACACCACCCTCCACGGTGGCCAGGACACCACCCTCCACGGTGGCCAGAACCCCTCCTTCCACGGTGGCTAGGACACCACCCTCCACTGTGGTCAGGACACCACCCTCCACGGTGGCCAGGACACCTCCCTCCACGTTGGCCAGGACACCACCCTCCACGGTGGCCAGAACACCTCTCTTCACGGTGGCCAGAACGCCTCCCTCCACGGAGGCCAGGACACCACCCTCCACGGTGGCCAGGACACACCTCCCTCAACGGTGGCCAGGACACCACCCTCAACGGTGGCCAGGACACCACCCTCCACGGTGACCAGGACACACCACCCTCCACAGTGGCCAGGACACCACCCTCCACGGTGGCCAAGACACCTCCCTCCACGGTGGCCAGGATACCTCCCTCCACGGAGGCCAGGATACCTCCCTCAACGGTGGCCAGGACACCACCTTCCACGGTGGCCAGAACACCTCCCTCCACTGTGGCCAGGACACCACCTTCCACGGTGGCCAGAACACCTCCCTCCACTGTGGCCTGGACACCACCCTCCACGGTGCTAGGACACCACCCTCCACGGTGGCCAGGACACCTCCCTCCACGGTGGCCAGGACACCTCCCTCAACGGTGGCCAGGACACACCTCCCTCAACAGTGGCCAGGACACCACCCTCCACGGTGGCCAGGACACCTCCCTCCACTGTGGCCAGGACACCTCCTTCCACGGTGGCCAGGACACCACCCTCCACGGTGCCAGGACACCACCCTCCACGGTGGCCAGGACACCTCCCTCCACGGTGGCCAGGACATCTCCCTCAACGGTGGCCAGGACACCACCTTCCACGGTGGCCAGGACACCACCTTCCACGGTGGCCAGGACACATCACCCTCCACGGTGGCCACGGCACCTCCCTCCACGGTGGCCAGGACACCACCCTCCACGGTGGCCAGGACACCTCCCTCCACGGTGGCCAGGACACCTCCCTCCACGGTGGCAACGGCACCTCCCGCCACGGTGGCCAGGACACCTCCCTCCACGGTGGCCAGGACACCTCCCTCCACGGTGGCCACGGCACCTCCCTCCACGGTGGCCAGGACACCACCCTCCACGGTGGCCTGGACACCTCCCTCCACGGTGGCCAGGACACCACCCTCCACGGTGGCCAGGACACCTCCCTCCACGGTGGCCAGGACACCACCCTCCACGGTGGCCAGGACACAACCCTCCACGGCGGCCAGGACACAACCCTCCACGGTGGCCAGGACACCTCCCTCCACGGTGGCCAGGACACCACCCTCCACGGTGGCCAGGACACAACCCTTCACGGTGGCCAGGACACCACCCTCCACGGTGGCCAGGACACCTCCCTCCACGGTAGCTAGGACACCACCCTCCACGGTGGCCAGGACACCTCCCTCCACGGTGGCCAGGACACCACCCTCCACGGTGGCCAGGACACCTCCCTCCACGGTGGTCAGGACACCACCCTCCACGGTGGTCAGGACACCACCCTCCACGGTGGCCAGGACACCTCCCTCCACGGTGGCTAGGACACCACCCTGCACGGTGGCCAGGACACCACCCTCCACGGTGGCCAGGACACCACCCTCCACGGTGGCTAGGACACCACCCTCCACGGTGGCCAGGACACCACCCTCCACGGTGGCTAGGACACCACCCTCCACGGTGGCCAGGACACCACCCTCCACTGTGGTCAGGACACCACCCTCCACGGTGGCCAGGACACCTCCCTCCACGTTGGCCAGGACACCACCCTCCACGGTGGCCAGAACACCTCCCTCCACGGTGGCCACAACGCCTCCCTCCACGGTGGCCAGGACACCACCCTCCACGGTGGCCAGGACACCACCCTCCACGGTGGCCAGAACCCCTCCCTCCACGGTGGCTAGGACACCACCTCCACGGTGGCCAGGACACCACCCTCCACTGTGGTCAGGACACCACCCTCCACGGTGGCCAGGACACCTCCCTCCACGTTGGCCAGGACACCACCCTCCACGGTGGCCAGAACACCTCCCTCCACGGTGGCCAGAACGCCTCCCTCCACGGTGGCCAGGACACCACCCTCCACGGTGGCCAGGACACCACCCTCCACGGTGGCCAGGACACCACCCTCCACGGTGGCCAGGACACCACCCTCCACGGTGGCCAGGACACACCTCCCTCCACGGTGGCCAGAACCCCTCCCTCCACGGTGGCCAGGACACCACCCTCCACGGTGGACAGGACACACCTCCCTCCACGGTGGCCAGGACACCACCCTCCACGGTGGCCAGGACACCACCCTCCACGGTAGCTAGGACACCACCATCCACGGTGGCCAGGACACCACCCTCCACTGTTGTCAGGAGACCACCCTCCACGGTGGCCAGGACACATCCCTCCACGGTGGCAAGGACACCACCCCCCACGGTGGCCAGGACACCACCCTCCACTGTGGTCAGGACACACCTCCCTCCACGGTGGCCAGGACACCTCCCTCCACGGTTGCCAGGACACACCTCCCTCCACTGTGGTCAGGACACACCTCCCTCCACGGTGGCCAGGACACCTCCCTCCACGGTGGCTAGGACACCACCCTCCACTGTGGCTAGGACACCTCCCTCCACGGTGGCCAGGACACAACCCTCCACGGTAGCCAGAACACCACCCTCCACGGTGGCCAGAACGCCTCCCTCCACGGTGGCCAGGACACCACCCTCCACGGTGGCCAGGACACCACCCTCCACGGTGGCCAGGACACACCTCCCTCCACGGTGGCCAGAACCCCTCCCTCCACGGTGGCCAGGACACCACCCTCCACGGTGGCCAGGACACACCTCCCTCCACGGTGGCCAGGACACCACCCTCCACGGTGGCCAGGACACCTCCCTCCACGGTGGCTAGGACACCACCCTCCACGGTGGCCAGGACACCACCCTCAACGGTGGCTAGGACACCACCCTCCACGGTGGCCAGGACACCACCCTCCACTGTGGTCAGGACACCACCCTCCACGGTGGCCAGGACACCTCCCTCCACGTTGGTCAGGACACCACCCTCCACGGTGGCCAGAACACCTCCCTCCACGGTGGCCAGAACGCCTCCCTCCACGGTGGCCAGGACACCACCCTCCACGGTGGCCAGGACACCACCCTCCACGGTGGCCAGAACCCCTCCCTCCACGGTGGCTAGGACACCACCTCCACGGTGGCCAGGACACCACCCTCCACTGTGGTCAGGACACCACCCTCCACGGTGGCCAGGACACCTCCCTCCACGTTGGCCAGGACACCACCCTCCACGGTGGCCAGAACACCTCCCTCCACGGTGGCCAGAACGCCTCCCTCCACGGTGGCCAGGACACCACCCTCCAGGGTGGCCAGGACACCACCCTCCACGGTGGCCAGGACACCACCCTCCACGGTGGCCAGGACACCACCCTCCACGGTGGCCAGGACACACCTCCCTCCACGGTGGCCAGAACCCCTCCCTCCACGGTGGCCAGGACACCACCCTCCACGGTGGACAGGACACACCTCCCTCCAAGGTGGCCAGGACACCACCCTCCACGGTGGCCAGGACACCTCCCTCCACGGTGGCTAGGACACCACCCTCCACGGTGGCCAGGACACCACCCTCCACGGTGGCTAGGACACCACCCTCCACGGTGGCCAGGACACCACCCTCCACTGTGGTCAGGACACCACCCTCCACGGTGGCCAGGACACCTCCCTCCACGTTGGCCAGGACACCACCCTCCACGGTGGCCAGAACACCTCCCTCCACGGTGGCCAGAACGCCTCCCTCCACGGTGGCCAGGACACCACCCTCCACGGTGGCCAGGACACCACCCTCCACGGTGGCCAGAACCCCTCCTTCCACGGTGGCTAGGACACCACCCTCCACGGTGGCCAGGACACCACCCTCCACTGTGGTCAGGACACCACCCTCCACGGTGGCCAGGACACCTCCCTCCACGTTGGCCAGGACACCACCCTCCACGGTGGCCAGAACACCTCTCTTCACGGTGGCCAGAACGCCTCCCTCCACGGAGGCCAGGACACCACCCTCCACGGTGGCCAGGACACACCTCCCTCAACGGTGGCCAGGACACCACCCTCAACGGTGGCCAGGACACCACCCTCCACGGTGACCAGGACACACCACCCTCCACAGTGGCCAGGACACCACCCTCCACGGTGGCCAAGACACCTCCCTCCACGGTGGCCAGGATACCTCCCTCCACGGTGGCCAGAACCCCTCCCTCCACGGTGACCAGGATACCACCCTCCACGGTGGCCAGGACACACCTCCCTCCACGGTGGCCAGGACACCACCCTCCACGGTGGCCAGGACACCTCCCTCCACGGTGGCTAGGACACCACCCTCCACGGTGGCCAGGACACCACCCTCCACGGTGGCTAGGACACCACCCTCCACGGTGGCCAGGACACCACCCTCCACTGTTGTCAGGAGACCACCCTCCACGGTGGCCAGGACACCTCCCTCCACGTTGGCCAGGACACCACCCTCCACGGTGGCCAGAACACCTCCCTCCACGGTGGCCAGAACGCCTCCCTCCACGGTGGCCAGGACACCACCCTCCACGGTGGCCAGGACACCACCCTCCACGGTGGCCAGAACCCCTCCCTCCACGGTGGCTAGGACACCACCCTCCACGGTGGCCAGGACACCACCCTCCACGGTGACCAGGACACACCATCCTCCACAGTGGCCAGGACACCTCCCTCCACGGTGGCCAAGACACCTCCCTCCACGGTGGCCAGGACACCTTCCTCCACGGTGGCCAGGACACCTCCCTCCACGGTGGCCAGGACACCACCCTCCACGGTGGCCAGGACACCACCCTCCACGGTGGCCAGAACCCCTCCCTCCACGGTGGCTAGGACACCACCCTCCACGGTGGCCAGGACACCACCCTCCACGGTGACCAGGACACACCACCCTCCACAGTGGCCAGGACACCTCCCTCCACGGTGGACAAGACACCTCCCTCCACGGTGGCCAGGACACCTCCCTCCACGGTGGCCAGGACACCTCCCTCAACGGTGGCCAGGACACCACCCTCCACGGTGGCCAGGACACCACCCTCCACGGCGGCCAGGACACCACCCTCCACGGTGGCCAGGACACCTCCCTCCACGGTGGCCACGGCACCTCCCTCCACGGTGGCCAGGACACACCTCCCTGAACGGTGGCCAGGACACCACTCTCCACGGTGCTAGGACAACACCCTCCACGGTGGCCAGGAAACCTCCCTCCACGGTGGCCAGGACACCTCCCTCAACGGTGGCCAGGACACCACCCTCCACGGTGGCCAGGACACCTCCCTCCACTGTGGCCAGGACACCTCCTTCCACGGTGGCCAGGACACTACCCTCCACGGTGCCAGGACACCACCCTCCACGGTGGCCAGGACACCTCCCTCCACGGTGGCCAGGACACCTCCCTCAACGGTGGCCAGGACACCACCTTCCACGGTGGCCAGGACACCACCCTCCACGGTGGCCAGGACACACCACCCTCCACGGTGGCCACGGCACCTCCCCCCACGGTGGCCAGGACACCACCCTCCACGGTGGCCAGGACACCTCCCTCCACGGTGGCCAGGACACCTCCCTCCACGGTGGCAACGGCACCTCCCTCCACGGTGGCCAGGACACCTCCCTCCACGGTGGCCAGGACACCTCCCTCCACGGTGGCCACGGCACCTCCCTCCACGGTGGCCAGTACACCACCCTCCACGGTGGCCTGGACACCTCCCTCCACGGTGGCCAGGACACCACCCTCCACGGTGGCCAGGACACCTCCCTCCACGGTGGCCAGGACACCACCCTCCACGGTGGCCAGGACACCACCCTCCACGGCGGCCAGGACACCACCCTCCACGGTGGCCAGGACACCTCCCTCCACGGTGGCCTGGACACCTCCCTCCACGGTGGCCAGGACACCACCCTCCACGGTGGCCAGGACACCTCCCTCCACGGTGGCCAGGACACCACCCTCCACGGTGGCCAGGACACCACCCTCCACGGTGGCCAGGACACCACCCTCCACGGTGGCCAGGACACAACCCTCCACGGTGGCCAGGACACCTCCCTCCACGGTGGCCAGGACACCACCCTCCACGGTAGCCAGGACACAACCCTTCACGGTGGCCAGGACACCACCCTCCACGGTGGCCAGGACACCTCCCTCCACGGTGGCCAGGACACACCTCCCTCCACGGTGGCCAGAACCCCTCCCTCCACGGTGGCCAGGACACCACCCTCCACGGTGGCCAGGACACACCTCCCTCCACGGTGGCCAGGACACCACCCTCCACGGTGGCCAGGACACCTCCCTCCACGATGGCCAGGACACACCACCCTCCACGGTGGCCAGGACACCACCCTCCACGGTGGCCAGGACACCTCCCTCCACGGTGGCCACGGCACCTCCCTCCACGGTGGCCAGGACACCACCCTCCACGGTGGCCAGGACACCTCCTTCCACGGTGGCCAGGACACCTCCCTCCACGGTGGCAACGGTACCTCCCTCCACGGTGGCAACGGTACCTCCCTCCACGGTGGCCACGGCACCTCCCTCCACGGTGGCCACGGCACCTCCCTCCAAGGTGGCCAGGACACCTCCCTCCACGGTGGCCAGGACACCACCCTCCACGGTGGCCAGGACACCTCCCTCCACGGTGGCTAGGACACCACCCTCCACGGTGGCCAGGACACCTCCCTCCACGGTGGCCAGGACACAACCCTCCACGGTGGCCAGGACACCTCCCTCCACGGTGGCTAGGACACCTCCCTCCACGGTGGCCAGGACACCACCCTCCACGGTGGCCAGGACACCTCCCTCCACGGTGGCCAGGACACCTCTCTCCACGGTAGCCAGGACGCCTCCCTCCACGGTGGCCAGGACACCACCCTCCACGGTGGCCAGGCCACCACCCTCCACGGTGGCCAGGACACCACCCTCCACGGTGGCCAGGACACCACCCTCCACGGTGGCCAGGACACCACCCTGCACGGTGGCCAGGACACCTCCCTCCACGGTGGCCAGGACACCACCCTCCACGGTGGCCAGGACACCACCCTCCACGGTGACCAGGACACCTCCCTCCTCGGTGGCTAGGACACCTCCCTCCACGGTGGCCAGGACACCTCCCTCCACGGTGGCTAGGACACCTCCCTCCACGGTGGCCAGGACACCACCCTCCACGGTGGCCAGGACACCTCCCTCCACGGTGGCCAGGACACCTCCCTCCACGGTGGCTAGGACACCTCCCTCCACGGTGGCCAGGACACCTCCCTCCACGGTGGCCAGGACACCTCCCTCCACGGTGGCTAGGACACCTCCCTCCACGGTGGCCAGGACACCACCCTCCACGGTGGCCAGGACACCTCCCTCCACTGTGGCCAGGACACCACCCTGCACGGTGGCCAGGACACCTCCCTCCACGGTGGCTAGGACACCACCCTCCACGGTGGCCAGGACACCACCCTCCACGGTGGCCAGGACACCTCCCTCCACGGTGGCCAGGACACCTCCCTCCACGGTGGCCAGGACACCACCCTCCTCGGTGACCAGGACACACCACCCTCCACAGTGGCCAGGACACCTCCCTCCACGGTGGCCAAGACACCTCCCTCCACGGTGGCCAGGACACCTCCCTCCACGGTGGCCAGGACACCTCCCTCCACGGTGGCCAGGACACCTCCCTACCCTTTACCGTTCACCTCAGATAATTGGACATGGTCCTAGTGAATGAAATGTTATTAACAACGATACGGTGGTCAGCCATTTGTAACTAAGATGTGGATCACCTAATACCATTGGGCCAAAGGGAATACCAAAAGATGGTGTTGGAGAGACTGGACAAAGTGGGGTTCTTAGTGTGGTGTACACAGTAAGGGCTGGATAAGTATAGAATAAGAATACCAAGAATAAGTTCTTGGTATTCTCTACACTCCGAATACCAAGAACGTGTAAGTGTAGCGCTGCACAAACTGGTACAAGACTTAAGGGAAACTGCTCCATGGGATTACGAATTGGCAAGAGCAGTTAGTGACCAGAAAAATGAATGAATTTTCTTGCTACAAAGTGAGCGAGAGAGGTAAGAAAATGGGCGAGTGGTCAAAGTACACGGCATGGAAAAGATTGCATTTTTAACACTTTGCGAATCAGGAAATAGGGGAAAATAAACCATAATTTTTCAACAGATAGTAAATTATTTTTGGAAAAAGTAAGGAAGTACTTCCTGAGACTAATGGACGGACAAGTGACCAATTTATATAATGAATGTTAAATGATGCGAAGAAAGTTAGTAGGTGAAGGATACTTAGAGAGTATAATTGGTAGCAATCATGAAGGAGGCGAGAATATCAATAACAAACTGAAACACTTGAAACCGAAAGATTTCATTTTAAGGAACATTTCGGCTGAGGTCGTACGCATGGTTTGGTTGGTTCCAAACCTGCACACAGAAATAACATCCCATGAGACCAGAAGGCATGGCAGGCTGTGCAGAATTCCCCCGTTGAAAAGCAGAGGTGCAATGGGTACTCTGAGAGAGCAATCAACATCAGAGGCACGAGACTGTTCAACACGCTTCCTCTATACATAAGGGGCCTAACTGGCCGACCCCTCACAGTGTTCAAGAGAGAACTTGATAAACACGTCCAAAGGATACCTGATCAACCAGGCTGTGATTCCTACGTCAGGCTGCGAGCAGCTGCGTCCAACAGCCTGAATGAGCAGACAATCAACCAAGAGGGCTGGTCAACGACCGGACTACGGTAACATTGATCCCCGAAATCAACGCAAGGTAAACGCAGATAGCGGTTCAATATTTCCCAGGTGAGCAGTACATTAGCGGTAGATGTGTTTATGACTCGTATATTAGCTTCAGTAAGGTCACTCACTTCCAGTTTCTTCCTCAACCTCTGAGTGGCTATTATCTCAGGGACAGTTTGAAATGTTTATTTACTGTATTTTGTTCAAGTTCCACTTGTCTGTCTAAAAATCTCTACAATGTAACCTTTGCTCTCCCTCTAGAATCTGTAACCCTTTTTCGTATGAGAATGAGCGAGGGAATTATCAGGGAAAAGCGCTAAGCTATTACAACTATATATCACTTGGATGGGGTCAGGATAAGGACTTGGGATGAGACGGGGATAAAGGAATGGTGCCCAACCATTTGGACGGTCGGGGATTGAACGCCGACCTGCATGAAGCGAGACCGTATGAGAATGAGAATCCAAATTGGAGCCGTGCCTGTGGTTCCCAGCTCTTCTATTGCTTCCCTTCAACAGAGTGAGCTTACAATAGGTACAATTTTGTGCTATGCCACACAGCCTGAGACTGCAGTGGCTGCATTATGATCACTGTAGTGTACATCTGCAGTGATGAGAGTATACCTTAATTCTTTGTCCGTACTGAATTTTATGTATTTATCAAGCATCTCTTCAAGTTTAAAATTTAATTAAATTATTTGTCTTTTTGACGTTGGCTGCTTTCCTCCTCCACTCATTTCATACCATGTTGCCATACCAGTACTTCTGTGTATTCTGCCTGGAGTGTAATTTATCTTGCTTTAACCCCTTTGTTGGAGGTCTAACTTGTCTGATACTTTCATGACTTTGATCTTTTCCCTCGTGTTGATTTCTCCCCTCGTCCACCTGAAGAGCTCGGGCATGTCTCCCCTCGTCCACCTGAAGAGCTCGGGTATGTCTCCCCTCGTCCACCTGAAGAGCTCGGGCATGTCTCCCCTCGTCCACCTGAAGAGCTCGGGCATGTCTCCCCTCGTCCACCTGAAGAGCTCGGGCATGTCTCCCCTCATCCACTTGAAGAGCTCGGGTATGTCTCCCATCATCCACTTGAAGAGCTTGGGCATGTCTCCCCCTCAACCACCTGAAGAGCTCGGGCATGTCTCCCCCTCATCCACCTTAAGAGCTCGGGCATGTCTCCCCCTCATCCACCTCAAAAGCTCGGGCATGTCTCCCCCTCATCCACCTTAAGAGCTCGGGTATGTCTCCCCCTCATCCACCTGAAGAGCTCGGGCATGTCTCCCCCTCATCCACCTTAAGAGCTCGGGCATGTCTCCCCCTCATCCACCTTAAGAGCTCGGGCATGTCTCCCCCTCATCCACCTTAAGAGCTCGGGCATGTCTCCCCCTCATCCACCTTAAGAGCTTGGGCATGTCTCCCCCTCATCCACCTTAAGAGCTCGGGCATGTCTCCCCCTCATCCACCTTAAGAGCTCGGGCATGTCTCCCCCTCATCCACCTTAAGAGCTCGGGCATGTCTCCCCCTCATCCACCTTAAGAGCTCGGGTATGTCTCCCCCTCATCCACCTGAAGAGCTCGGGCATGTCTCCCCCTCATCCACCTCAAGAGCTCGGGCATGTCTCCCCCTCATCCACCTTAAGAGCTCGGGCATGTCTCCCCCTCATCCACCTTAAGAGCTCGGGCATGTCTCCCCCTCATCCACCTTAAGAGCTCGGGCATGTCTCCATCTCATCCACCTTAAGAGCTCGGGCATGTCTCCCCCTCATCCACCTTAAGAGCTCGGGCATGTCTCCCCCTCATCCACCTTAAGAGCTCGGGTATGTCTCCCCCTCATCCACCTTAAGAGCTCGGGCATGTCTCCGCTAGTCCACTTTGATTTTTGTCAACGGAATCGGTTTCACTTTTGTAATAATGTAACAATATAATCTAAGCGAGGCTTCATCAGGGCCATTTATAAATGCATGGAGATATATGTGCTTTTATTCCTGACGCTTTTCTTTAATAATATCCGATATTGGCATTAATACCATGCCGGCCTAGGTACAAACAGTTCGGTAGCTGGACGGAACAGCAGCTTTTGCCAATATGCAGACGATACACAAATAAAGGGGAATAAATTATGAAGACAACTCAAAATAGCCTCAACATCATCCTGCTCTTCATTAGCCCCATTTAGATTACGCGATTAAGTTTGTCACCATGGTACAGAACGGACATATCTACACTTTCACGTGCACAGTGAAGGATTACAAGGGACAGGGAAGCGCTATGACTATGTAGCACTCTGAAGGGATATGAAGACAGGGGTCTGGGAGAGGTCGGAAGGAAGGAAGGTTGCCTAACCACTGGGATCATCAAGAATCGAACGCCAGCCTGCCCGAAGCGGGGTCGATGCTGTACCGATGTGTCCAAGTGGGTCGAAGTTAACCCACAAAATTACAAATTTTTATGAATAGATATTAAGGAAGCTTAATTAACTTTAGAAATACGAATAGTAAGATGATAAGAACTATACAAAAAATTAAGGGTATTGCAAAGAGAATGTTACTATCGTAATATTATTAATATTAATAAGGCGTTATATACATTAAAACAAAACAGAACATGAAACATTGGATGAAAATTGGATAAGTTCAGATTTAGGAAAGGTGTAGGTAAAATCTGAGTTTGAAATATTGTCTTTGATTTAGGGAACAATTTACCGGGTAACATAACTGATGTGAGTCACTGGATTGTTTCTGTCTTAAAGTTATATACATGAATGAGTGTGATGGTTCCATCCAGGACGCCTCCCAGGGCTCATAGGCCTTATACAGTTCTTTAATGTGTAGTACTTAGATTAACTATTGCCAGCATATATAAATATATAAATATATATATATATATATATATATATATATATATATATATATATATATATATATATATATATATATATATATATATATATATATATATATATATATATATATATTTTTTTTTTTTTTTTTCAAAATTTGTGAGGGTACCACCTCTGGTGCCAATGTGGGGACCCATAGCCTCGGAGAAGAAAATAAAAAGTATTCAGAGGAGACCTTGTGGTTTCTCACTGAACACTAATATTATCTTCTCCTACCACCCCCATTCTTTTGTATGTACACATATATATTATATATATATATATATATATATATATATATATATATATATATATATATATATATATATATTTATATATATATATATATATATATATATATATATATATATATATATATATATATATATATATATATATATATAATCAAATTGTTAAAATAACGCTGCACGTTTTCGTTGGTAGCCTTTGATATACGGTAAAAGTTTTGCCACTCTGGCGTCTAAGATAAACATTTTAGAAAATAGTTTCTTTCTATTGATCTTTACTATTGATATTTCACAACTTTAGGAGGTTTCAGCAGTTGTAACTCCTTGTCTTAACCCAGTGGTTTGTAAAGATAATAGCGAGAATCTCTTGAGTAATTGAACCATTGTTTTACAGACATCCAGTTGCTTCTGTACATAACTCTCCATCTTTAAGGTAACCTCTTCTTTATAGCGGACTAGAAGCCGTAGCGTCTGTGGTGCTCGAACCTCCAAGAATTTCTTACTTTTCTTATCCCAGAATTCTTTCTTGAGCGGAGTGAATACTTAAGATGCTTCCGTTGTGCTGGCGTAATTACTCTCTAAGTGGCGCAAGAGGCTGGAGAGAATAGGCTTAACATAAACCTGTTCCTCACATAACGAATTTAATTATCAGCTTCAGCATCTTACAGGGAGTAAAAAGTTTCAATAGTTTTTGGCAAGGTTTCCAAGCTCTTGTAATATTTAAACTGACCAGGATTAACAAAATACGATCAAATGCGGAGACATCATTACAAAGGATGTAGGTGTTAGAATTACATAATAAATTTCGTCACTTTCAAGGAAAATACAAAACTCGGTGCTCAGCTACACATTCACCATTACAAAAAAAGATCGATAAAAAAATTTCACTACAAAAGACTCTACATAGTAAGAGTGTCTTTGTGGCTCTTGTTTACATGTAGGGCAAAGGAGGATTTTGCATTACATGTAAACCTTACATGCAATAGTTCGTTCCTTCACACCCCACCAACAACCACCCACAAAAGCCTTCCTTCACACCCCACCAACAACCACCCACAAAAGCCTTCCTTCACACCCCACCAACAACCACCCACAAAAGCCTTCCTTCACACCCCACCAACAACCACCCACAAAAGCCTTCCTTCACACGCCTCCAAAAACCACACACAAAAGCCTTTTTTCACACACCCCCACCAACAGCCACCCACAAAAGCCTTCCATCACACCCCCAACAACCACCCACAAAAGCCTTCCTTCACACCCCTCCAACAACCACCCACAAAAGCCTTCCTTCACACCCCTCCAACAACCACCCACAAAAGCCTTCCATCACACCCCCAACAACCACCCACAAAAGCTTTCCTTCACACCCCTCCAACAACCACCCACAAAAGCCTTCCTTCACACCCCTCCAACAACCACCCACAAAAGCCTTCCTTCACCCCGCCAGGAAACTGTCTTTTATTTCACTTAGTTGCTCCAAGAGTGACATTTTATATTTGGAGGTTCACAGTTTGTTTACAAACTAATTCAAGAGAATAAAAGGGTGAGACATTGTCGTGTGCAGCTTCAGTCTTGTGGCGTCACTGTGCATGTTGTCTGTCAGTCTTGTGGCGTCACTGTGCATGTTGTCTGTCAGCCTTGTGGCGTCACTGTGCATGTTGTCTGTCAGTCTTGTGGCGTCAGTGTGCATGTTGTCTGTCAGCCTTGTGGCGTCACTGTGCATGTTGTCTGTCAGTCTTGTGGCGTCACTGTGCATGTTGTCTGTCAGCCTTGTGGCGTCAGTGTGCATGTTGTCTGTCACTTTACTGTTCCAGCTTCTGTTGGATTTTCCGTCAACTGTTGTAACAGTTCTGACGTCACAGCTCTCAATATTATTGGTATTATTTATATTACTATTATTATTATTATTATTATTATTATTATTATTATTATTATTATTATTATTATTGTTGTTATTATTATTATTACTATTAGCATATTGTGTATTACTATTCTGTAGAAATCTTTGATGTTGAAATGTAAAGATCTTGGAAATAGATGTATCGACTTCGTATATTGCCAATGGAACTTCTGTACAGTTTAATATATATTTTGCCAGTGGGGCTTGCATACAGTTCAACGTATATTATAACATTTGAAAAGGGAAATATCAGGAGAAAACGCCAAGCCATTACGACTGGTCGTGTGGGACGTGTGGGAGGGGAAGGACGTACCGTGCGCGCTCCGTTAAAATCGTGAAATTAACCAGGATTTCTTAGGACTATAGCCATGGATTACTGATTACAAACATCACAAAGTGCATAATGACTCGCTGGAAAATTAAAAACAGTCATTAACAATGGAACTTTGTGTTAAGGGGGCATATCAATGTAAAATTAAAAGTGGTTCAATTGGCTTATAAATTTTTTTTTGAAATGGTTATAGAAAGGGCTGCAGCCGGTCCAAGTTTCATCATCACACCCTAAACAGAAAAGGAGAAAAAAAAATAAACAACGAATTATGCAACGAATTTTCAAATAGTTTCAGGGAACACATGTGTCAACTAAAATCATTTCTATAACACTCAGATATTAAATTAAGCACATAATAAAGGATTCTAGTGATCAGTTTTATCAAAAAAGTGTTTAGTGCAATAATATAATTTTTCAGTTACCCTTCTAACAAAATATGCAATATATGATAGTTATAAATTTTTATAAAATCAACAAATAGACTTTGGACTAAAATGTCTACTAGATTCTGTAGAAGCACAAACGCTACATATAAGGTGTAATTTGCATGTAAATTGATTAATAAATGAAAGCTCTGAAGTAACTTGAAGGTGTAAATTACTTTCCTGAGTAAAATAAAGATCCAAGTTCGGCCACCTGTAGCTGAGCTTGACTTCGACAGATTTCGTTCATAATTGGCACCCTTGCAGATAGGCATCCATTGAGCAAGGTGTGCAAGTTTCATGCAAATCCCTTGATAACAAACGAGAAAAAAATATTGGCCAAAAAAAAAAAAAATAAAAAAAAAAATAAAAAAAAAAATAAATAAATATAAATATATTGCACATACATTGTATTGTATTTTTACAATACAATTGCAATATATTGTATTTTTTTTCTCCTTTTCTGTTTAGGGTGTGATGGTGAAACTTGGACCAGTTGCAGCCCTTTCTATAACCATTTCATAAAAAAAAATTATAAGCAAATTGAACAACTTTTAATTTATAGCGATTTAGAATGATATGCCCCCTTAAATAGAGAATAAACGGGAGACCACGTGGGAGCCAGTGCACGAGGCTTTGTGTACATGCGTGTAGGCGGTATGAGAAAAAAAATAGTGATCAGTGATTCGTAGAACAGTGAAGTGGGACGAGTATCACAACACACATATAAGTTGCAAGTGCAGGAAAATAGTGCATAGAATATTATAAATATAGAATACTACAAATAGAGAATAGTGGCAAGAGGCGGCATCAGCTAGGCTGTGTTTACACAAGCCACGAGGCCTACCTCAGGGCAGTCCCACAGTGATAAAATTCGGAAAGTATATAGTGTAATATGGAAATGTGGATCTAGGAATTTTTAATAAAGTGAGTGAGTACCATTGCAAGCTGGAAATTTGGCAGAAAATTCCTTGTAAGAATACAAGCAAAGAATAAATGAGTGTTATAAATCGAGTAACTGTAAACTGGTGACATCAACCTGGGACAACAAGAGGTCACCTGTACCGACCGGGGCCCAGCTTCGCTACCCTACGCTAAGTACCTGCCATAAAGTTTGAACAAAAAAACATACATAATATTACATATATACGGCATACATATAATATTATGAATATTAAATATATATATATATATATATATATATATATATATATATATATATATATATATATATATATATATATATATATATATATATATATATATATATATATATATATGTCGTACCTAGTAGCCAGAACTCACTTCTCAGCCTACTATGCGAGGCCCGATTTGCCTAATAAGCCAAGTTTTACTGAATTAATATATTTTCTCTAATTTTTTTCTTATGAAAGGATAAAGCTACCCATTTCATTATGTATGAGGTCAATTTATTTTTATTAGAGTTAAAATTAACGTAGATATATGACCGAACCTAACCAACCCTACCTAACCTAACCTAACCTATCTTTATAGGTTAGGTTAGGTTAGGTAGCCGAAAACGTTAGGTTAGGTTAGGTTAGGTAGGTTAGGTTGTCGAAAAAACATTAATTCATGAAAACTAGGCTTATTAGGCAAATCAGGCCTTGCATAGTAGGCTCAGAAGTGAGTTCTGGCTACTAGGTACGATATATATATATATATATATATATATATATATATATATATATATATATATATATATATATATATATATATATATATATATATATATATATATATATATATATATATATATATATATATAATTTTATAAAGAGTTAAAAGGACTGACATCAACAAGTGATCCATACAGTGAAGCACAAATACAATACAATACATCAGACAATGGAGAGGTGTGGCAAGTGTTAGGGAGTATTGGGAAGACGTAATGTAGGCGTCAAGTGTTGCATCTGTAACATGAGATTTCACCTGGGCTGTGCAGAATTATCTCCAGGATGCACAAAACGGCAAGGACTTTACTGGGTCTGCAAAGATGACAGATTAATGTTGGAGAACATAACTAAACTGTTGAAAAACATTCCCGAGTCACAGAGATTATCATTCACAGAAAAGCTGCCAGTGATATATGCGGACTGGGAAAAGACAACATTGGATAACGACCAAAACTCAGGAACAGATAGTTTATAGAACCGCAGCAGTAGTGTGGAGGAAGAGACTATTGTAGTACAAAATAACAGCAATATTACAGAGCCAGGTAATATAAACAATGAGAGCAACAGTGAGACAGAGTGCATAAATGAAGGAATTGGGATGAAAGACGGAGATGGCTCCAATAAAGAGGTAGACAAGACAAACACAGGTATAAATACCTTAAAAAACGCCAAACCGGAACATATTTGCAAATTCTACGCTACAGGAATATGCATATATGGAAAATTAAGAGCAAAATGCAATTTTCTACAACCTCGAAAATGCAGGAACATGTTGGCGATGGGTACATACCGTTTTGGAACAGGGTGTAGATACTTTCACCATAAATTATGTCAATTTTCAATTAGGGACAAAAAATGATACAATCTTCAGTGTCCGGAATTCCACGTGAGAGGTACACAGCGTTATAGACGGGAAGATCAATATGACACTATTGGATTTTTTTTAGAGGAAGGCAGAAACAAAGTAGTAAATATAAGAGAGAGGAACAGTCAGATGGAACCACTACAGGATTACAGAGGGGGGGAGGGAGATACCCACAAGACTGGAATACAAATTATCAACAAGCACACAGGTACTACACCACACAACACCCGTCCTACTACCAAAACTGGACGAATCACTTCCAAAACAACACACCCTGGACCTGGGTAGAGTGGGGGGGGGGGAGAACTACCAAAGCCCACCAGAAGTGACACGCAATGTGGGAAATCATTCATATTTGCAAACATACAAGGCTTGAAACCAAAATCAAGAAATAAAGTTAAGTTCATAAATAGCCTCCTAATAGAATCGAACTCAATATTTGTTGCATCTACAGAAACCCACACAAAAGACCACATGGATAGTGAAATCTGGATTCCGAATTATAATCTATATAGATGTGACAGAGTAATTAGGTCAAGTGGAGGAGTAGGTCTGTAAATTAAAGAGGAGCTGGCATGCACAGAGCTCCTGAACTCGTCCAATGAGGTGGTAGAGGTACTTGGAATGAAGGTAGAAAATATGAATCTACTTATTATTTTAATATACAAACCGCCAGATGCAACAGTTGAGGAATTCGCTGAACAGATCCACAAAATAGAGAATATCCTTGATAACCTAGCAAACCTAGTACCAGATATCATCTTCCTTGAAGACTTCAATCTACCCAGTTTAAAATGGAGAATGGTAAACAATAACATCACAACAGGAAGTCAACCTGGAAATAACCAACCACAGGTCAGAGAACTATTGAGATTCTGTGACAAATTCTCGCTCAGTCAGCAGATTACAGAACCAACTAGGAACGAAAACACGCTGGACCTGATATTCACGAACAATGAGGAGCTAATCAGAGACATTACTGTCTCAGACACTACGTACTCGGACCACAAGCTCATTGAAATGCAAACTAACATTAATAACGGTAGTAGGCCCAAGAGAAACAACAAGCGAGAAGGGTTATTCAATAAATTCAATTTTAATAATAAGAGGATAGACAGGGAGAAAATAAACAGGGAACTTACAAACATTCAATGGGAAAATGTTCTAAGAAATAAAAATCCTACACAAGGAATAGAAAAACTGACTTCTGAAGCATATGAAGTCTGTCTGAAACATGTTCCTTTGAGGAAAGCCAGAAAGAGGTCCAATGTAGAAAGAGAACGCAGACGACATTACAAAAGGAGGAAGAAATCAACGGAAATGCTTAAGCAGACACGACTCTCCATACAGAGAAGAAATAATTTAAACAGGGAGATTGAAGAAATCGAACAGAGACTGAAGCATTCCTATCAGACTGAAGAAAGGCTACTAGAACAGAAAGCAATTCAAGAAATAAAGAAAAACCCAAAATATTTCTTCACATATGCTAAATCAAAAGCGAAAAACCACTGCCAATATTTGACCTATTCGTATTAGTGAAGGTTCATACACTGAGGATGACCGAGAAATTAGTTAAATCCTAAAAAAGCAGTATGAGGACATATTTAGCACTCCGATACTCAGCACGAAAGTGGAAGATTCGGACAATTTCCTTATGAATGATACTCAAACACCTGTAAATATAACTGATATCAACACGAGCGTGGCAGATTTTGAAAGAGAAATTGACAATATGCCCATGCACTCAGCCCTGGGTCCAGACTCATGGAATTCAATATTTATAAAGAAATGCAAAGTGCCAGTAGCCCAGGCACTCAATATAGTGTGGAGGAAGAGCTTGGACACGGGAGAGATACCAGATGCGCTTAAAGCAGCAGACATTGCCCCTCTACACAAGGGTGGTAGCAAAGCATTGGCATAGAATTATAGACCAGTTGCACTAATGTCCCACATAATAAATATATTTGAGAGAGTTATCAGGAGTCAGGTCACTAGATTCATGGAAACCAATGACCTCCAACATGGATTTAGAGCAGGAAGATCATGCCTCTCACAGCTACTTGACCACTATGACAAAACCACTAAGGCATAAGAGGGAAAAACATAATGCAGATGTCGTGTACACAGATTTTGCAAAGGCATTCGACAAATGTGACCATGGAGTGATTGCACACAAAATGAAGTCAATGGGTATAACTGGTAAAGTAGGACGCTGGATACTCAATTTCCTGTCGAACAGAACACAAAGAGTAACAGTCAATCAAGTAAAATCGAGTCCGAACGCAGTTAAAAGCTCTGTACCTCAAGGTACAGTCCTTGCACCACTGCTCTTCCTTATTCTCATATCAGATATAGACAAAAACACAAGTCACAGCTTCGTGCCATCCTTTGCAGATGATACAAAAATTAGCATGAAAATTACCTCTACTGAAGACATTGATAAACTACAAACAGATATTAACAAAGTTTTCGATTGGGCAGCAGAAAATAACATGATGTTTAACGGTGATAAATTCCAGGTACTCAGATACGGCAAAAATGAGAATCTTAAACATAATACAGGGTACAAAACACAATCGAATCTGCCCATAGTAGGAAAACAGCATGTCAAGGATTTGGGAATAATGATGTCCGACGACCTAACGTTTAGGGAGCATAACCAAGCAAGTATTGCGTCAGCCAGAAAAATGATAGGATGGATTACGAGAACTTTCAAGTCCAGAGATCCCATCACAATGGTTGTACTCTTCATATCACTTGTGTTGTCCCGTCTTCAGTACTGCTCAGTACTCACTTCCCCCTTTAGAGCAGGAGAGATTGCTGAAATTGAGGGAATACAGAGAACATATACGGCACGCATAGACGAGATAAAGCACCTAAATTATTGGGATCGACTCAAAGCTCTCCAAATGTACTCACTAGAAAGGAGACGAGAGAGATACCAAATAATATACACATGGAAAATACTGGAGGGACAGGTCCCAAATCTGCACAGTAAAATAACAACGTACTGGAGTGAACGACATGGAAGAAAATGCAGAATAGAACCAGTGAAGAGCAGAGGTGCCATGGGCACAATCAGAGAACACTGTATGAACATCAGAGGCCCACGGTTGTTCTACGTCCTACCAGCGAGCATCAGAAATATTACAGGAACAACCGTGGACATCTTCAGAAGGAAACTAGATTGTTTCCTTCAAGGAGTGCCGGACCAACAGGGCTGTGGTGGGTATGTGGACCTGCGGGCAGCTCCAAGCAACAGCCTGGTGGACCAAACTCTCACAAGTCAAGTCTGGCCTCAGGCCGGGCTTGGGGAGTAGAAGAACTCCCAGAACCCCATCAACCAGGTATCAACCAGGTATCATATTATTATATAGCACTGGGAAGGGGTCAGGATAAGGATTTTGGATCGGACGGATGTAAGGAATGATGCCCAACCACCTGGACGGTCGGGGATTGAACGCCGACTTGCATGAAGCGAGACCGTCGCTCTACCGTCAAGCCCAAGTGGTTGGCTCTACCGTCCAGTTCAAGTGGTTGGCTCAACCGTCCAGTTAAAGTGGTTGGCTCTACCGACCAGCCCAAGTGGTTGACTCTACTGTCCAGCCCAAGTGATTGGCTCTACCGTCCAGCCCAAGTAGTTGGCTCTACCGTCCAGCCCAAGTGGTTGGCTCTATCGTCCAGCCCAAGTGGTTGACTCTACCGTCCAGCCCATGTGGTTGGCTCTACCGTCCAGCCCATGTGGTTGGCTCTACCGTCCAGCCCATGTGGTTGGCTCTACCGTCCAGTGGGATTTTTCACCAAATAGTATAAATTTTGTGTTTTATCTCTTGAAATCAAATGAAATCGCTCCAATAAAGATATATATTTACATGTTTGCAAGCTAATTATTTTAATTTAATTTATGATAACTAATATCAGATGGGATAATCTCTTGAATTCTATGATTTGACATCCGTGTATGTACATCAATATATTTTAGCGAAGAGGCAAATTTCAGCTTAAACATTGTTAAAAATGGAAACGTAAGCACAAATAATTTAAAATTAATTACATACAAATATTATTATTTTGGATGAAATATATTTTATCAGATAAAAAAGATAATAATTGTTTCGTTAATGGTTGAAAACGGTATAGTTGGGCGAGTGTCCAGTCCGTCCTCCTAAGGTTTCCCAACGGCAAGAAAGCGGTCAATGTAAAGTGTCCTTTCCTAATCTACCAGAGAACCCAACACAGAAAACAGGACAGTACGTCACTTTCGCGAGCTGCTTCCATTTTCTGACTCCTGGTTTAACCTTGACGCTGAGCGGACGTCTGGACGCCTCCTCCGTCTGGGAACCGCCAGTTCACGTTCGGTTATGCCATTTTGGATTTGCTCCTGCCATTTGGCGTCCCTATTCCACAGTCCGGTTGTACGACGCCTGGCGCACATATCGCCTTGGGTCACAGGATTGGTGGTAGTTTTTTCACGTGTTTTGACTGGTTCTGCCGGTGGGGTGATGGTGTCCGACGCAGGCTTGGCCGAGAGATGCCGAGGTTGGCGGGTCTTGGTGGGCTCCTGGTGTGCCCTCAGCCGTAGTGGGTGGCCCACTTCTGACCTGCAGGGGGGCACTGGATGATTTTTGCGTTTTAGTTTGGGGTGAGTTTGATTTGTTAGTTTGATTTGGTACCTAGTGTTCTCTGTGTGGGCCGGGGCTGGTGTTTATCACCCTGAGGGACTTCTGGGGCTCCCCAATCATCTGCCTGTTTACGTTTCTTTGCCGCGAGACATTAGTTTCAGTGATTAGCGTCACTCGTTTTGCGATTAGGTTTGGCGATTCACCTTTTCCGGGTTTCGTGATTAACCCTTCACAGGTATGCCGTGGCGCATCCGATCCCACGATCGTCGTCGCCCTTACATCAACAACAACAACTTCCATTTTCTAGTAAGTATAGAGACAGGACTGAACACGAAACAATGGGTATAAATTTGATAAGTTTAGATTTAGAAAAGACCTGGGTAAATACTGGTTCGGTAACATGGTTGTTGATTTGTGAAACCAATTACTGCGCAAAGTGGTGGTGGGGACCCTTGATTGTTTCAAGCATGGGTTGATCACGTAAGTTTAGATGGAGTGGGATTGGGTATTTATAAATAGGAGCTGCCCCGTAAGGGCCAATAGGCCTTCTGCAGTTACCTTTATTCTTATGTTCTTAAGTAAGACACTTTTTGGCCTTAATAAACGCACACGAGCGTTGTTGTTGTGTTAGATTCAGCAACTCGGACCAAACGGTAATCATAGCATGGGCTATGGCGAGCCCGTAGTGGAGTTACCCGGCATAGGAGCAGAGCTGTTACTGCATACGAGCGAAAAGCGACGTTCTATGTAGGAGGACAGGTTGCCAGATGGAGGGACGATAGGACGATCACTATGTGACACGTGTGGCACCATCACCTGAGCAGAACCATCACTATGCGACACGTGTGGCACCATCACCTGAGCAGAACCATCACTATGCGACACGTGTGGCACCATCACCTGAGCAGAACCATCACTATGTGACACGTGTGGCACCATCACCTGAGCAGAACCATCACTATGCGACACGTGTGGCACCATCACCTGAGCAGAACCATCACTATGCGACACGTGTGGCACCATCACCTGAGCAGAACCATCACTATGCGACACGTGTGGCACCATCACCTGAGCAGAACCATCACTATGCGACACGTGTGGCACCATCACCTGAGCAGAACCATCACTATGCGACACGTGTGGCACCATCACCTGAGCAGAACCATCACTATGCGACACGTGTGGCACCATCACCTGAGCAGAACCATCACTATGCGACACGTGTGGCACCATCACCTGAGCAGAACCATCACTATGCGACACGTGTGGCACCATCACCTGAGCAGAACCATCACTATGCGACACATGTGGCACCATCACCTGAGCAGAACCATCACTATGCGACACGTGTGGCATCACCAACCGAGCAGAATACATGCTATTAGTATGTGTGAGACGAATGTGTTGTGCAAGAGCTTGCCTCTATGTATCCAGATTGTGTTACTCCTGTGCCTGTTCCACCTGGATATACAACGATAAGTACATTTATGCAATGTATAGAACAATATACAACGTATTCAGCACAATGTACAGTATACAATTCACAGAGAATATTATGCACTCTATAGAGCACAATATTCAACGTATAGGGAAGTGTTACAGTTACTATGGACCAATTCCCGATTTCTTGATGTATAAACCTCTTTAAGTGTGTCCGACCAAGTAGGTAGTATGATTTCAAGAATTGGCTATATAGTGCAATAGAGAGAAAGGGGGGATGAACAACACACTATTCCTTTCACCAATATATTTACAATTAAACCCTTAAATTATAATAAATCGGTAATTACTATACTAATGTACATTAATGTCGCTATCAAACAGAACACTCAAAAGCACTCATGTGCAGTGTTCGCCAACCTAGTGTTTCCTTCGTCCAGTACCTCGTCGACTCGTACTGGGAAACACTGGTGAGTTCACCGTTTACGTGGGCCTGTCCACTGACACAGTCACACGAGGTACCTATACCTCACAATTGCTCCCCAGCTACTCGCTGGCAGAGGACTTCAGCCACATTCTGATCAGGGGTTATGCAAACAACCGTATACAGGGGTAGCTAACCCCTGGCAGAAGCCTTTAGCAAACGGCTAGCAGCACTTCACTACAGGCACCTCACTGTCGTCCATTACTCTCTCAAGCTAATCCCAGGGTACGCCAATCTCTTCCAACACTATATAAATCAACAATTAACACACTGCTCAGATTGGTAGCGGTTTATTTGCTCTTCTTCCAGGACCATGCAGAGCGTACGTGGACTGCCCAAGGTAAACTGCCGTCCTCAGTACAACCACCCCCACACGTCACTTCTGTGGAGATAAAACAACATTAATTAGATGGACAGGGCACTGAGAAACCATGAGATAACACTCACTCACTGGGGAGTTGACATTATGCTCATAACACAACCTAGGTGGCACAGATCTTGATCCGCTACCTCACCAGAGATCGTCCACAACGACCTGTCTGTCTGACTAAGGCAGGAAACCTCAGGCATTTGCTGACATCACGCCACCAGCAATAGATGGCGTTGTCTACGTAGCGTCCAATATCAGGGGAGTTTGAGTTCAGATTCATAGATGGCACTGGAATAGCCACTCCACACTTCGACAGTGGTGACGATACCGTAAAAGGAACAAAATACAACGAACATAACAAAATATACAACGGAGACAGGAGCTCCGTAAATCTATGGCCGGATAACTGAGCCACTCGTCCAGTCACCGAAGATGCTTGGCGATCGGAATACTAACTACTTAAGCATCTCATCCTAACCGGTTCCTAGACCCGGTTAGCCCACAACACAAAGAGGAAACACTTCCACGGAAGTTTCAGAATACAATACAAATACAGAGAAATAGTAGATCAAGAACTTTGCTGTAGTGTAGAGGCACGGTACTTCCTTCACTAAATGACTCTTCCCCTACAGCCTGGCCACAGTCAGGCCACATTCACAATACAGCTCCGTCCGTAGGCTGGGATGTTCTACGTGCTTCGCTTCACCTGGAAGCGGCTGGAGGGAGGCCGTGTGAGCGGCCTGGTCGCCAAGCTCAACCTGCCAGCCCTGAGCCACGACCGCAGGAGAGAGAGGACCAAGTTTGTGATTGAGTACTTGGATCATTACTTCGACCACCACAACGTCTACGCCTACCAGTTCTTCCTGTGCGAGGTACTAAACTTGGTCAACGTCGTCGGGCAGATGTACTTCACTGATAAGTAAGACGCAAATCTGTTTCATTTCTTTTTTTTCTATTCATTAATATAAAATATATGTGATTTTTTTTTAATTTACTTCTAGAGAAATATATGTATGTACTAAAGGGGAGTACCCGGAGCTGCTTGGGTGATGGAGGCAATATCTGCACTACACACTTTCTTAATTGCTGTAATAATCATCAGTACTCACAACCTTCATCACTGTAATAATCATCAGTACCTACTACCTTCATCACTGTAAAAATCATCTGTACTCACTACCTTGATCACTGTAATAATTATTTGTACTCTCTACCTTCATCACTGTAATAATCATCAGTACTCACTACCTTCATCACTGAAATAATCATCTGTACTCACTACCTTCATCACTGTAATAATCATCAGTACTCACTACCTTCATCACTGAGTAGAGAATTTGGTGACAGATAGACCCACCTATGTATGGCAATCAGATAAGAAAATCAGAAGCGGAGTGCAACATAGTGCCACTCCATATTAGGTCACCCAAGGTGTGAGTGGTAGCAGTCAAAAAACAGTGAAGATAGGTATCTATTATGTACCGCTATGACCATGTTCATTTATACAGTAAAGTATGGCAGTATATTTAAGTAAAAAATGAATTTATTTGTATAATAAACACACACAGGTGGGTGCCAGTTATGCCCCCACATTCCTCTATGCGGCAGGTGTAGAACAAGTTCCTCTCAGTAGGGGTGGTCGCCTGTACCCTTCCTCGCACCTAATGACCTTGACTTTACTGTAACAGAGTTCCACACCCAGTCGGGTCGTGTGGGTCTTATATAAGAGTATTAAATTATAAATTTCCCCGAGGGTTAAAAAAATCAAAGAATTTATTAATGCTTTATTAGGTAAAAATCACAAATGATGTGTAAGAAATTAATTATGATAGTTAATAATTGTAGTTATGGATTCCTCACTCTTATTCCTCACTCCCCTCCACCTCCCCATCCTCATCTGAGTAGAATTCTGACGTCTCCCCATCTGTGGTGAGTGGGGGGAGGTCTTGACCCTCCCCTCTCTTGGGGGTGTGGGGTAAGTTAGGTGGTTGCCTTTTGGTTGAGTTTCCTTCTCCCCCACATCTGAAGTGTTCTGGAAAGAGATGAGGGAAATAATTTATAGTGATTAAAGGTTTTTATAGGATTATATCTTTTATTTGAAAAATATTCTATTTCCTCTAAGAACAGCTAGTACATACCTCTCCCCCTGCAGGAGCGACCTTGTGTCCTCTACAGCAGGCATCATCAATTAGGCTACGTAGCAGCATCTTGTTTGGGGCAGACCCCCCATGTAGAATTACTACTCTACAAATGTGGACGGGTCCCAAGAATTGCACTGAAGAAAAAGAGGTAAAATAGAGGATGTACAAACTTTTTATTGTGGGAAAAAAAAAAATCTTTACCAGAAAGTGAGGGTAATACTAACCAGGCCCTTCAAGGACTTCAATCTTCCCTGTAGGTGTTTTTGGAGAGACACCTTCCATTTGTAGGATGAGGAGGTTGGAGGTCTTCTGGGGAGGTTGGGGGGAAGTGGGGTAATCCCCCTTGTTAGGTAGGTTGCCTAGCTAACAAAAATATTCTCTACACCACCTATAAGAACCAACCCCTACACCTCTACAAAATGTCCTAACACAATGATGTTTCATCGGAAAATATCGTCTTGCATAAGCGAGGGCTCGTTTATCACAAAATTTTAAATTAATGCTTGAAAATACATTATGTAAGTAATGTACTGTTGAAGGCAACCCCAGGTGACTTATCCTACGAACAAACATGGTGCAATAGAGCCTGCAGGCAAGAGTAAAAATCACTCTGGAGTCTGTAGCCCATTCCAGACACCTCTGTTATTTTGTTGGTTTTAATAAATCCCTGAAAATAATGTCCATAAGTAACCGCCGACATTGCATAACTATCGAGAAAAAACATTCGATGTTTAACTTTATCTACATAAATAGCTACCCAATATCTCATAGTTAATCTGCTGTGTGATGGTAAAATATTAGTTATGAAGACGATAGGTTTTCTTGATGAGATATTTAAATGTTCTATCTCGTCAGCATTATAACATCCTAGGTAGAGCACTCGATCCCCTAGATTATTTTTTAAATTAATATGTATATCATAACAATTCATTATGTTTTTAAGCTCGCACGTCACATAGAACAGTTCTCTGCCCGTCGATGGATAGTACCCCGGTCGTTTCCCCAAACAGTAAAACCAGTCTGTTATATGTAACACCGCCACCAAATTCAAGCTCCATACGCAAGTTGCCAGATTTCTCCACAGGGAGGGAATCTTTTGTTTGAATGGTGGTTAAGTCAAAGGCAAATATTGATCTCCCCTTATTAAAAGTGTCATAGCCTAGTAGTGAATCACGCTCTAACCCTAACATCTTCAAAGTTTCGTAATAAAGGCAGGAATAATGGTTGTCGAAATCAACACCAATACGGTAAATTGTAAAATTGTTCAAATACATGGCAATATTTTTCAGCTTTGCATTTTCAAAATATAATCCATTACCTTGGTGAAGGCTGGCGAAATAATTCATTGGTACAATTACCATGAATATCTTGTGAGGAATTACTTCGGCCCATGGCTGATCAATTAAGAGACTAGTTTGATTCCCCGCTAGGACATATGTTTTAGAAATGGTTCTATTGAAAGTATAGGTTATGGGGTCAGGGGATGCTAACAGTGAGCTGTTTAAGGCTAGGTAGGCACTTGGGTAGGGGAACACTCGTGTTACCCATAACTTAGCATAATCCATATGCAAGCGATAATTGGAGCCATCGTCCACACTTGTATTTAGCACCCAAGCATGTGGGGAGAGCTCCAATCTTAGATGTACATCTATATTATCTAATATGTATTGGTCTAGGGTTGTTACGTCCAATACTAGGGGAAAACACATTGACAATCCTTTACCTTTTAAATCGGACATAAATTTTTTATCCTTGGCGGCTGCTCCAGTAAAAAATGTATTAGTAAATTCGTTAGGGATTACACCATCATCACTCCAGTCCCTACAAAAGGCTCCAATTCTTCCCAAGGAAGACATTTTTGATGGAGGCTGGGAGGTAATTAATTTAATAAACGACCAATAATTAAAATTAGAATTGGTTTCAACTACCTGCTCTCCTAAAAACACCTGAACACCTTTAAACATGGTATTTGACAACCGATTCACAAATTCCACACAGTCATCCTCTTCCAATTTTGTGGTATCGTCATCTTTGGTTAAAGATACCTTAAAATCTATAACAATATTAGCTAGATCTAAGAAGGCGCCCTGGGTTCCAGGGATGCGGAATTCTAAGTAATTATCCCGCAAACATTGATTAATGGGGAGGTTGACAGGTAGAATGTCTATTTGCTGCGTAGAGGCAATTGAACTTTCCACATTACGTATTCTGTTACTTCTAGGAAATTGGTCAATAATACTGGAGCTATAATATTCTAGTGGTATTTTCACCCCAGCTCCACTTGCTTTCGCCATGATTCCCTCCGAAAGGTGAAGTATGACTGCTTACTATAGGGAAAATACGTCATTTTTATACCCAAGACCTGATTTACATTTTTTTTTTTTTTATTCTTCTAGAGAGTCTTTTAGGTTTCCCGCCGGTTACCAATTTCTTCCCCACAGTCTTAAGAGCATCAATACCGTGAGTTCTCAGAGGGCTCTTTACATCCTGTTTACCACTGGTTAAATCACCAAGAACATTTTTCCCAAAATCGATAGCACTCAGTGTTACAGCTTTCACGAAAAATGGTATGGCCCGTCGAGCCAAGCCAGCCAAGGTTCCAAAAAAAACACCACCAGATCTGAGATAAGGCGCTTGGAATGTACGTATGTCATTCAGGGCTCCCCACCCCTCTCATCCCATGTCTCCTAGAGAGAGGAGAGAAGATCTCTCCGAACTCCTTCTGAGAAGGTGGGTGGAATGGTACACTCATCCCGACACCTCTTCTTATAATAACCGAAGTCGTGGGCAAACACTTCTATATATATTTATATTTATATAGATTATATTACGATACTTTAGGGCGAATATGTAAGACTGCCGTAACCGACCTCCCATCTCCAAAACTAACCATTCACCCAAACTGATCTGTTATTTTAGTACTTACTTTCTCCAACGTGTTAGTATTTAATGTCTTGTACACTAGGGGATGAGCCCCTCTAGAATATGAGTTATGATAATTGATTGCATCTAAGATATTTACAATTTGCCCCCCCGTATCGTTCCGGCTCGATGACCTCACTATAAATGAGTAAATAGTCACAACCTCCGTCATTGTCTGGGGGGAATGAGGCCACGACCTTGGAGGCTGTTGTAATGTCATCTGTTTTTGCCCGATAAATGGTGTATTTGCGACTACTGTCAAATCCAAGTACATTAGCTATTCTGTGTTTAAATTGAAGGCTGAGAGAATATAATGTGCCAGTACCTTCGTTGTTAAGAGTTCAAGCTAGTAATATTCGCTCTAAGGATTGGTCATAGGTAAGGATTGGTTCTCTTTCTGTGAAGTATATTTTGAAATCACTCCTGAAACTTAGTTTCATGTCGGTGATTATTTGCCGACTAAGCTCACTCGTGATGAATGTGATGTTTCTGGATAATATGTTGGTTTTTGGGAGGAAGGTGTAAATAAGGTGTTCTGGGCTTTTAGAAAGAGTTCCACGTTTAAAAGTAGCATAGACATCTATGCCAGACTCCCCCTCATCCTTGATGATAGCATTAATTCGCCTGGGTAGGAGTATGTTGACTAAGGCCACTTCATGTTTAATGGAAGGGTTTATATGTAGTGTGGGGATGGTGTATGTAAATGCTGAACTTGTGTTGTTGTATATATCTTCTTGGTCGAGACTAGTAAGATATATGTAATGTTCCTCGGCCATTGTTTACTATGTACTGATTGGGGGATATATGGGAGAGGGGTTTTTGTATGATGGGGAAATAAAACATCATTACTTATATTTTATTTTATTAAACTACAAAGGAAATATTTGTTTTTTAAAGAACTACAACAGGGGAATTATTCCCACATCAAATTACATATAAAGAACAGCAGCTGTTGGTGCTGCTGTCGCTGCTGCTGCTCCCACCGCTGCTGGAGCTGTTGGTACCGCTGACGCCACTGCCACCGTTGTTGGTGCTGCTGCTGCTGCCACCGCTGGAGCTGCTGTAGATGGTGGTACTGCTGCCGCTGTTGGTACCGCTGACGCCACTGCCACCGTTGTTGGTGCTACTACTGCTGCTGCTACCGCTGGAGCTGCTGTAGATGGTGGTACTGCTGCTGCTGCTGTCGTTGCTGCTGCTGTTACTGTCGGTGGTGGTGCTGTCACCTCTTCTTTTCTAGGGGATGGTTACAGCTTTCGTTGTTTTTTCGGTGGAGAGGATAACAGGAATATTTCCTGTGACTCTCCGTCGAGGATGGTGTCGATACGATGATTTGTGTGGGTGGTCGAAGTCGATAGTGGTTTCGATCCGTCGTTTGGCTGCGGTAGATGTTGTGGGTGGAGGTGGAGCGGTGGTGGAGGTGGAGCTGGAAGAGTACTCTTGTAGATGTCTCTTCTTCCTGGGGGTAGCTGGTGGTGCTGGTGGTGTAGAACGAGAAGAGCTTCCTGGGGTGGTGGCACCCTCCCCCACCACTGCATCTAGGGTGATAGTTTTACTATCACCCTCTCCTCTGGGATCATCGATCGGGAGGGGTACCATTGATGGGGTAACAGCAGTGGGGCGTTTGAGGATTACCAGCTCCTTGTTATGCTTGCTCAGTTTGTGATTCAGGAAAACTTGGCTTATTAGGCAAATCGGGCCTTGAATAGTAGGCTGAGAAGTGAGTTCTGGCTACTAGGTACGACATATATATATATATATATATATATATATATGTATGTCGTACCTAGTAGCCAGAACGCACTTCTCAGCCTACTATGTAAGGCCCGATTTGCCTAATAAGCCAAGTTTTCATGAATTAATTGTGTTTCGACTACCTAACCTACCTAACCTAACCTAACCTAACTTTTTCGGCTACATAACCTAACCTAACCTATAAAGATAGGTTAGGTTAGGTAGGGTTGGTTAGGTTCGGTCATATATCTTCGTTAATTTTAACTCCAATAAAAAAAAATTTACCTCATACATAATGAAATGGGTAGCTTTATCATTTCATAAGAAAAAAGTTAGAGAAAATATATTAATTCAGGAAAACTTGGCTTATTAGGCAAATCGGGCCTTGCATAGTAGGCCGAGAAGTGCGTTCTGGCTACTAGGTACGACATATATATATATATATATATGTCGTACCTAGTAGCCAGAACTCACTTCTCAGCCTACTATGCAAGGCCCGATTTGCCTAATAAGCCAAGTTTACCTGAATTAATATATTTTCTCTAATTTTTTTCTTATGAAATGATAAAGCTACCCATTTCATTATGTATGAGGTCAATTTTTTTTTATTGGAGTTAAAATTAACGTAGATATATGACCGAACCTAACCAACCCTACCTAACCTAACCTAACCTATCTTTATAGGTTAGGTTAGGTTAGGTAGCCGAAAAAGTTAGGTTAGGTTAGGTTAGGTAGGTTAGGTAATCGAAAAACAATTAATTCATGAAAACTTTGCTTATTAGGCAAATTGGGCCTTGCATATTAGGCTGAGAAGTGCGTTCTGGCTACTAGGTACGACATATATATATATATATGTCGTACCTAGTAGCCAGAATGCACTTCTCAGCCTACTATGCAAGGCCCAATTTGCCTAATAAGCCAAGTTTTCATGAATTAATGGTTTTTCATCTACCTAACCTACCTAACCTAACCTAACCTAACGTTTTCGGCTACCTAACCTAACCTAACCTATAGAGATAGGTTAGGT
The DNA here is from genome assembly GCF_040958095.1 of Procambarus clarkii. Classification (NCBI taxonomy): domain Eukaryota; kingdom Metazoa; phylum Arthropoda; class Malacostraca; order Decapoda; family Cambaridae; genus Procambarus; species Procambarus clarkii. The sequence goes on from NC_091153.1 coordinate 14,076,669, forward strand.
TAGGTTAGGTAGGGTTGGTTAGGTTCGGTCATATATCTACGTTAATTTTAACTCCAATAAAAAAAAATTGACCTCATACATAATGAAATGGGTAGCTTTATCATGTCATAAGAAAAAAATTAGAGAAAATATATTAATTCAGGAAAACTTGGCTTATTAGGCAAATCGGGCCTTGCATAGTAGGCTGAGAAGTGCGTTCTGGCTATTAGGTACGACATATATATATATATATATATATATATATATATATATATATATATATATATATATATATATATATATATATATATATATATATGTCGTACCAAGTAGCCAGAACTCACTTCTCAGCCTACTATTCAAGGCCCGATTTGCCTAATAAGCCAAGTTTTCCTGAATTTATATATTTACTATATTTTTTTCTTATGAAATGATAAAGCAACCCTTTTCTCTATGTATGAGGTCAATGTTTTTTTATTGGAGTTAAAATTAACGTAGATATATGACCAAACCTAACCAACCCTACCTAACCTAACCTAACCTATATTTATAGGTAAGGTTAGGTTAGGTAGCCAAAAAAAGCTAGGTTAGGTTAGGTTAGGTAGGTTAGGTAGACGAAAAAACATTAATTCATGAAAACTTGGCTTATTAGGCAAATCGGGCCTTGAATAGTAGGCTGAGAAGTGCGTTCTGGCTATTAGGTACGACATATATATATATATATATATATATATATATATATATATATATATATATATATATATATATATATATATATATATATATATATATATATATATATATATATATATATATATATGAAAATTCGTGTTAGAATTATTAATCTTACTTTTTCGGTCATATTTAATAATAATATATATATATTGTGACGATAATCTCCTTCAAGAGATTGAGCCTGCTCTTCCCTCCTAAGTTCGTCGCTATATACAACTAATATGGAAGAAATATCCAACAAATACAACACCAAGGTTTGCCAGAGAGCAAACGTATGCAGCACCAGGAACACCTGCTCCCCCCGCCACTCAAATCACCAAACTACCTGTTCGTCGCCTGCTCATCGCTGATTGGCTGCGTGTCCAGTTGCACCTGCCCTCCACCCGCCACACTACCTGATGTCTGGGGCCACACGACCTACAGACCTCAGAATATCCAGTGCTTTCAACAAGTTAACACGTCTCGTTGGTAGACTAAGCTCTGGCTTACGTGTACTAAGAGAGGTGGCAGCTTAAAGCCAATATTCCTGCACCTATTATCTGATTGTATATTGTTCACTTGTTATTACTCACTTGTCTTAACGTAACTTTTCATTTTGTCATTTGATTATTCTTATTATTTTGATTGATTGATTTTATGTTCCAATTTGTATGTCCATTTTATTCATGTTTTGCTTTTCTAACGTAATTAAAATCTCATTGTTAAATTTACTTGTGTTTTGTGTGTCTTCCCATTACCTTGCCACAGACGAAGTTCCAGATTTTTTTCTTTTTGTTTCTATATGTGACAAGGCCATACCCCTAGCTTTTGAAACAGCCAAACACCAACGCATTACCGTCACAATATATATATATATATATATATATATATATATATATATATATATATATATATATATATATATATATATATATATATATGTATATTTATTTATGTATTTATTTATTTATTTATTCTAGGTAAAGCGTTATCGTGATGGCCCAAGTTGGTGATATTTGTAGAATTTGTGGATGGGCCTCATCACATCTTTTCGTTCATAGGTGTTATAAATGCCTCTTCTGCGGGAAAACTGCATGTGTGCAGTCTAGTGGCGAACACAGGAGAACCTGTGCTGGAGGTATGACCTTATTTTATTTATTTAATTATTTATTTATTTATTTATTTATTTATTTATTTATTTATTTATTTATTTATTTATTTATTTATTTATGGATATTTATTTCAAAATGAGAAATATTAAGATGGTTTATTCTATCTCCATCAGTGTGGGAGAGTGAGTGCATATATTTGATACACTTTTTCCTTTGATAGAAGGTAAACATCGCTCGCCTTCCCTTCCTACCAGAGAGGATGGGTTCATGTGTCTCATGTGTGGAAATAGCACCTTGAGACCTCACCACACATTCGCTTGTGATAGTTGTGGGACCTCTCTGTGTGAGGACTTCACCTCTGAACATCTACAAACATGCTCCCGAGGTGAGTGAATAAACCCTCCACCTTTATTTCTCTTAAGAACCTTTTTGAGAACTTATGTCATGGGGTTTAGCATGGGGGTGTTCCCTTTTATTATTATTATTATTATTATTATTATTATTATTATTATTATTATTATTATTATTATTTTCCAGGGGTGATTCAGAGGCAGGTAGGAGAGGAACATGACAAAGCACAGCCTGACAATAACCCCTTAGGGGGCGGTGGGGAGGGGGGAGAGGAAGTGATGAGTGATGATGATGATGATGATGATGATGGTGGTGGTGGTGATAGTGGTGACATCTCTCAGCCAGGCCCTAGTGATCTTAGACCTCATGACAACAATCGAGATAATGACCTAATTAGTGATGAAAATTTCCCAGTGAGAAGAGGATGTTGTAGACACTCCCCACTTAATTAATAGGGTGGGGGTCATGGGGGATCTCTTTACTAGGATGGAATATTCCATCCCCTCAGCCTTCGCCACAGACCCTATAGGACTCCTAAGCAACTTTAGGGACTATTACATATCTGAAATAGAGAATTACATGAATTCTCTTGGTGGGCATGGCAATTTTACTTCATCATTAAAAATCCTTCTCGAAGTGAAGGTTTTAAAACAAGGACTCACAGAAGATGATGACTTTATGGAACACTTCATAACAACACCTGCTAGACTGGTAACTCTTGAGGATGTGGGTAATCTTATTGATAGCTGGATGGGTTATATGATTACACGACTGGAGGATCTCCTTTCAGAAACAGAGGGGAGTGGTTTCATACTATATAATGTCGATTTCCTCAAAATCGTCATCTGTAATGCTAGTCTAAGGTTAGTTTTGGGGTATTATGTCCCTTATCCCCCCTTTCTAAGGGGGCGGTATGAGGTCTTCAACCCAAACCCTGCCGGTAACAATAAAACATGCATTATTCAGTGCATTGCTGCTTTTCTGGCATCACAACAAGGGTGGAAGTGGAGACGTATAGGGAGACTTGTAGAGTCTCACTCTAGGATTAGGAAAATGGTCAAATACGACAATTTATCCTTCCCTCTCTCGTGGGAGGATATCTCTAAATTGGAGAATAGAAATAAACTATCCATTTTTTTGTATTCAATACACAAACATACAGACGGCGTCTATCACGTCTCTCTTTGTCGTCGTGGTAGCAGACAGTACTCGGTCATAGTTCCTTTATTGTTGTTGTTTGTTGTTGTTAAAGATTCGCTACCTGGAACAAATTTCCAAGTAGCACGGGCTATGGTGAGCCCGTAGGCCTTCCTTTATTGTTATTGGGAGAATCTCATGTGGCCCTTATTAAGGAGTTTGACAAGTTCCTATGGAACTTTACTCGCAGCCACAGGTGAAAGACAGTCTTCTGTAGAAACTGTCTTTCAGAATATCAAAATTCATCAGAGCTATCAAATCACATATTTTCCTGCGACATCACACAGAAAATTATTTATCCTCAGGAGGTGGACACACTCCATTTTAAAAATACGGGAAAAGGTTACCCCCCTTCCCATGTGGGGTATTTTGATTTTGAGTGCGGGACAGTGTCACACATTTCATGCAGCGAGTTGCTACCAAATGGGAAATTATCAGATCCACACTCCCCCATTACGAAATAGACTTGTCTCTTGAGGATATGGTCCATTTTCGGAGACAGGCTCACTGTCAGTTTTGTGAGGAGGTATTTACCCTCACCAATTTCAAGGTTCAACATCATAATCACCTTAGGGGAAAAGCTCAATTATATTGGAGCTCTATGTAATTACTGCAACCTTCGCCACAAGAATTCTCTAGAGACTTTAGTCCTAATTGCTCACAATATGTCTTATGACATGGGCTTAATTTTGAGGGAGTTTGCCATGGGTTCAAATATTAAGAGCAATATCCTCATGAGACAGGGGACGAAATATCTTAAGGTAGAAAAAGGGAAGCTTAAATTTCTTGATTCACTGGCTTTTATTACAGGTAGTCTTTCATCCCTAGCAAAGACCCACATTGATTCAGGCAGCCCCTTAACATTCACTCACTCAATGATATAAGGTTTGCCCAAAAAGAGTCACCACCTTCTCTTAAAGGGTTAGCAGTTTTTCCCTTATGAATATACCACAAAAATCAGCTGCTTTAATGACACAACACTCCCCCCTATTGAAATGTTTTACAGCTCCCTAAACAAATCAGGTATAACTTTGGAAGAATATAGTCATTCTAAATTAGTATGGGAGGCAACAGGGTGTAGGACATTAAAAGACTACCTCCTTATTTATTTGAAGTGTGACGTTGGTTTACTGGCTGACATTTTAACCCACCACAGGGTAATTCTAAATGATATCTATTCATTAGAAATGACACATTGCTGCAGCCTTCCGGGCTACTCCTACGACTGCTTCTTGAAAAGCAGCAAAATATCGTTGGAGTTAAGTGCAGATGTGACGTTGCACAATCTCATATCACAAAACATACGAGGGGGTTTTACAACTGCAGTTAGGAGTTACGCCAGAGCTAACAACCGCTATATCAACCCACCTTTTAACCCCCAGGAGGATAGATCTTCATTCTTACTGTATTTAGACTTCAACTCACTTTATGGGAGTTGTATGACTAAGAAATTGCCCTATGGGGGGCTAAGGAGACTATCATCTGATGAGAAGAACTCCTTCATTAGTGGAGGGAAGATAATGACAGAACAGCCATTCTCTTCTAACAAAGGGTACTGGCTATTAATTGACACCAAACACATTAGACCTGAAATAGCTAGACTAACAGACGATCTACCTCTTTGTTTACACCATAGGGGGATAAGTATGACGGATATCTCGCCATTTAGTAGGGGACTTCTGGAAACAAATAACATTACAAATCTCCGTAAAAAAAAATATTAAACTGGTTGGAGATCATCTCCCCAAGAAACATTATTTCATATCTCTTCACCTTTTACAGTTATTTATTGAGATAGGACTTGAAATAGAGACTATACATGCAATTTACGAGTTCCGCCAGTCAGATTTTATGGCAGAATTTGTTAACACAAACGTTAACAATAGAAATGCCTCCATCAGTAACGATAGGAAAACACTTTTTAAATTATTAACAAATAGTGTTTTCGGTAAAACACTATTGAACCCAGCCCATTATGCCATTGACAAGAAACTAGTGACTTAAGCTAGGGTCTTTTTACGATAGGTGAAGAATCCACGCTTTAAACGTATGGTGCATTTAGGTGACAATAAATTATTGTCTGTCAGTTCCAGACCATTTATTAAAATTACTCATCCTAATTACATTGGGTTCTAGGTTCTTGAGCTAGCAAAATACAGTTTGTACCATTTTTGGTACAGGGTACTTAAGATGCACTATACTGATAGGGTACAACTGCTGTATAGTGATACAGACAGCTTCATTTTTAGCTTACTAGCTGAAGATGTCTTTAACAAGATGGGGAAAGAACCCCTTAGCTTGTGGATGGATACCAGTAATTTTCCTGAAACTCACCCCTTGTATGATCCTTCTAAAAAGGGTGTTTTAGGGCTGTTAAAGTCAGAGGTTTCAGACAGACACATCCTTGAAGTTGTGGCACCCAAGCCCAAAATGTATAGTGTGCTTTTGCTTGACAATAAAAATTCCATCACCGCTAAGGGTATTCCCCGAGCTGTGCAAAAATCTTTAACACACAACCACTTTAAAGAGACCCTACACAGTAATGGAGTAGTAAATACTTTCCATTATTCACAAATCAGGAACGTAGGGGGGGGGGGGGCAGATGGCAACCACATTCAATACAAAGAGGGGTTTAAGTGCATTTGATGATAAGCGCTTTTACCTAAATAAATACACTAGCCTAGCATATGGACACCCAGACATACCACCGGATTCCCACCCCAACGAATGTCCACCGAGAGTGAAGGTGGTGACGTCATTGAGCCACAAGGTGAGGAAGGACAACACCCCACCAGCGAGAGTGAACCCTATGACGTCAGCAGCCCCATACCTGAGGAAGAGCCACTACACTACATTCACTCTCTGGGTGATGATGAGTCATCATCTTCATCCCACGGGGAGGAGGGGGTGGAAGACCCCACAATGGACCTGTGGGCACGGAGGAGGGCCCTTGTTAGGAAGTATTATGAAGGGGGAGATGACTTACATTATGATTATGTTTAACCTTATGTACTTTGTTAATATAATCTATACATCATATGGGTTATTTCTTTTCACCTTCTTTTAAGTATGTAACCTTAAAATATAACCAACTTAAAAACAACTAAGGGATGTAGGTCCCTCTTATGGTATAGTCAAGGTCATCACGCACGAGGAAGGGTGGTGAGGGGGAGGACCACCCCTACTGAGAGGATCCTGTTTTTTACACCTGTCCCATAGAGGAAAGTGGGGGCGTAACTGCCGCTCACCTGTGTGTGTTTATTATACAAATAAATTAATTTTTTACTTAAATATACTGCCATACTTTACTGTATAAATGAACATGATCATAGCGGCACATAATAGATACCTATCTTCACTGTTTTTCGACTGCTACCACCCACACCTCTGATGACCTAATATGGAGTGGCTCTATGTGGCACTCCGCTTCTGATTTTCTTATCTGATTGCCATACATAGGTGGGTCTATCTGTCACCAAAATATCTACTTCACTGTAATAATCATCAGTACTCACTACCTTCATCACTGTATCCAAAATGAAAACTAGAGGTATCTACTCTGTACCTAATGAACTTGGGACAAAATTCATTTAATGGTAAATATTAAGAAAGTTCACATCACACTTAACTTTATTACTTTATAGTAGTTCTTTTAAAGTATGAGCTCTGTTCGAAGTTCGTAAAGTTCGTAACGTTTGAAACGTAACGTTGGGTGTATGGGGAAAACGCATCCAACACCAATCCTTAAACACCATACCTGTGTACATATGCGCCTCTCACTATACAGGTTTGCCTCTTAGGCCAATTGCCTCCTCTGGTGTTAAGGATCACCGGGAAGAAATGGCCAGCTCCCTTCCCCTATTACTTACGGGTATTTCACTGTTCTGACTTATAATTCACATCGACTAGATCTCAACATCTTAGAATCTATTTGTATTGCGACAATGAGACCTGAGTTGAAGAACTTCCAGTCCTTAGCTCAATTGTTAGCATTCTGAACGGCGTTTTCTCAAATATTGCTCTTAGGTCTTTCCATGTTTAAATGTTTTTGTTGTAAATAATATTTTTTGTGTATATTTCCATTTAAGTAAAAATTGTCTTAGATTTTTAATTGGTTGTTTAATTGCTTAATGTGTTCAAGCAGCTTCAAGTAATATTAACCATCCACTATATTCAGGTTCTTGGGGTTTGGGTTTGCCAAGTACAGACCGAGGGTCTTAAGCAATACCCAAGACTCAATGAAACGTGTGGACCCCATGGAGGAGATCTTCCCCAAGCTGGCCAAGTGCACCTTCCACAACTTCGGTCCTTCAGGGACCATCATACGACACGTGGCGGAAAATCCGACACCATTTAATAATATTACATACAATAGGCAGATAATATTGCTGCTGTGTTGTATACACAAGTTACCCATAGAAAATGTAGCTTGAAGTGGAATTTTCCACCAATAGAAAACGGGATATCATTGCCACATGGTACTATAAATTCACCAGCTATTCTATTGAGAATTATTCTTAAATACAGTAGTCTTTGGACTTTGAATCATAAAATATTATACCATAAAAACATCTCATTTGAATTAACTTAATTATCAGTATCAAAATAGAGTAAATGTGATCCTTCTATCACTTATTGTTATTGGACAAGGAGAGCCAAGGCATCAGTAGGTGGAGAGGTCAGCCATTGTTTTTTAAGACCAGAGACGCTGGGGAGCAAATTCAGCTCCTATAAATTCTCTTGGACGAAGTGTTATGGAGATCAAATTAGTGTTCTTCCATCATCAACATGCTGTCAACATAAACAAGGGAAGTGTCTTACCGAAACCCGTTTATCTAATCATTTCTGGCCAGTTAATGTTAGGTAGATAAAGGGCGAGCCGGTTAGCACGAGAGAAAGCCTCTAATTATAGGTAATTAAGCCTTGGTCCTTATCATATATAATATTCAGTGTTTTCTCTGATATAGCTGTCATATATTAGGATTCTGGCTTTACAGCTAGTACCCTTTGACAGGAACAAGAAGAGGAAGCAAGAATTAATCTTGGAATATCAGTTACTTGGGGTGATGGAAGCTAGCCTCTCACGAGGATAATTTGGTGTCTACATCCTAGTTATACCTGGTGAACTAAGCCTACTGTACAATAAGATAAGGCACCCCCAATTTTATATACTAATATATGTAGTTTGATTGGCTGCATATATATAAATTTAATATGAACCCCCCCTAATGTGTCAGGATCGATTTGTGAGAAATATTGCAGAAATACAGTCCACTTAACATCATACAAATTGCTATCGAAATATATAAATTAACGTAAATATAAATTCTATATAAATTCATATAAATGAAATAAGTATAAATCTCACAGGTCGGTTCCCACAACACGACGCTCTCTGCGTCCTCCCGCTCAACATCCTCAACCAGAAGATCTTCGTCTTTCTCTGGTTCTGGTGAGTGCCTTCTGTTTGTGTGCTTCTAATGGGTTGTTTGGGCTTGTCCTTGTGTGCATGGCTGAGGTTGTTAATGGGGCAGGTTATGTGATATGCGTTGTAATTTTATTTGGTTTAAACGTATTCTGATCAGTTATCTGCTTGTAAATGATGGCTGGGAAGTGATACCTTAATGTTCTGCGTGCTTCATGGAGACGCTTACAGACAAGTGCTGTAATGTTGAGGATCTGGTGATCTGTACACCTGTAATGTATCGGAAATTGAGAAGGAAAGGAAATTAATAATGAAGGGTGAGGATTTGTGGTCAGGGAGGTAGAGAGGTGGAAGGGAGGTGGGAGGAGTACGAGAAGGAGTCTGGGAGTAACGAGGAGTGTGGTCAGGTGAAAGGGAAAGTTGGAAAAGAAAGGTGAGAGAGACTGAGAATACAGAGAGGAGTAGAAACGAGAAGTAAAAGATAGAAAGGGCTACTAATATCCATTCTAAACTCAGTACATGCAAGACAAGGAATGGAACTTGTCTGTATCACAAAAGTATCAAAGATAATGTTAGAGGTTAGCATGTATCAACCAGAATGCAAGAACCTTTAAGTCAATAAACTCAGAGTTCTCCACACTCTAGCTTGCAATATATCAGAAAATCCAAGATCTAGGGAACACAATTAAAGTCAGATTAAAAAGTTAATCAAGTAAATATTTAACATGATAAGTATCATAATTCAAGAAATCGAACTTAATGTTCTTTATGTCAGGATAAATGTACTATGTGAGTCACCACACAAGACACTTGAGAACACTACGGCTGTCTGCACCTGAAAATCACACAATACCTTCAGTGGGGATCACACCAAATTTGTCACCTTACAGTTCAACTCACCAAGTGTCTGAGCCTAAGTTAGATAGAGAGGGGGTTAATAGGCAGAGTCCCCACCGTCCGGCCTACAACATGGTCACGGCTGCTGTTCAATCGTCCAGCCTCGCTGTCTGCTCTGTTCTCTGGTGATGCTCTATGCTCTCGAATGTACAGTTCCCTGGGTATTTATGAGGGAACCCTGGAGCTAGCTCTGCCTACTAAGTAGATAGCCTCAGGACATCTACCTACCACGCCTAAACAGCGGCTTGTTTGTTGAAAAGACACCACCAACCGTCTGCAATTATCAGCTTAGCAGAAGCAAGGTCAATTCACACGACCTTACCCCTGGTGAACTTGAAGTCATTAACACTTTAGAGGTGTGGATTTTTAATTACTACAGACCGACAGTCTGGCGCCTCAAATCCTGTCTGGCTGACTCATGTTTTAACATAAAATATAATTCAACTAAACACCTTTATAGTGTCACACACTGATCCATTCATGGATTATTTATTAGATGCTCATCATTTGACTGAGTCATATATATGCCAACTAAGGCATCTAATTATCTGATGAAAGCCTAAAGTTTACATTTCAGGAGACTTGATTCAACTTGAAACAACAAGCAGTAAATACAATTAGGTCCCAACAATGTTAAAGGATAATAAGGATTGATCAACGAGAGCGATCAGACAGTATGACTAGGTATGCATCATGGAGTCGAGCGGTCATGCATATTCTGCCACAGAGTCGTGACCCTGAAGCTTAAGCTTGGTGTGTGTGTTGCAGGTTTGTGATTGTGGCTGTCATCTCGACTCTGGGGCTCTCCTACCGCCTGGCCACCTTCACCCCCCACCGTCCGCCACCTGCTCCTGCGAAGTCGCTCGCGCCTGGCCTCCTCAGAGAAGGTGAAGGCTATATCACGAAGGTGTTACATAGGTGACTAGTTCCTCCTCTACATGATAGGTGCGTGAAGCGTCTCGCCTCTATACAGTGTTTCAGGCATCATCACACCTGACCACAGCTGGAAAAACTTATCCAAAAGTTATCATTCACTTCTCTTAATGTTTACGATTCAATGTGCTTCTTGAGAGAAATTTAAGCTAAAGGATCCTTGTAAGTGAACCTTAAAATCTATGAACATATACAAATTATTGAAATTCTGTAAATAGATGAATGTTATGCAGCTGCTGTATTATATAGTTGTCATTTAGAGGTAAACAAATCCTCGAATATTAGTAAACAACATTTACTTTTGTAAATTAAAATAATTATAGCACACCTCTTTGTAGTCACACATATGTTTGGCTTAAAAGTATTGCTTTCCTCTCTTTAGTCATATATGTTTAAGTAATATATATAACTTACCCCTCTGCAGCCACATGTTTGTGTAATATATATAACTTGCCTCTCTGTTGTCACATGTTTGTGTCATAAATATAGCTTACCTCTCTGTAGTCATGTCTATTAATGTTACAATTTTGTTTTTTCAGCTAAGAATATGGATCCGTTTACCTTTAATGACTTCATTAACGACATAATGCCGACTTTAGTGAACATGGAACACGTCTCCTAGAGTTTTGTCTCCCATATGGTGAACCCACCATACTTGCTATGGTGAACCCACCATACTTGCTATGGTGGACCCACCATACTTGCTATGGTGGACCCACCATACTTGCTATGGTGGACCCACCATACTTGCTATGGTGGACCCACCATACTTGCTATGGTGGACCCACCATACTTGCTATGGTGGACCCACCATACTTGCTATGGTGGACCCACCATACTTGCTATGGTGGACCCACCATACTTGCTATGGTGGACCCACCATACTTGCTATGGTGGACCCACCATACTTGCTATGGTGGACCCACCATACTTGCTATGGTGGACCCACCATACTTGCTATGGTGGACCCACCATACTTGCTATGGTGGACCCACCATACTTGCTATGGTGGACCCACCATACTTGCTATGGTGGACCCACCATACTTGCTATGGTGGACCCACCATACTTGCTATGGTGGGTCCACCATACAACCTTCCCTATTGTAGGCTCAGAATACTGTCGTCCCTTTGGTGTTACCACCATACAAGCTTCTCAATGGCGGACCTACCATACTTCCTTCACCATGGTGGCCTCACCATATCTGCTTCCCTACTGTAGGCTCAGCATGCAGGCTACTCTATGGTGGCACCACCATACAGGCTTCCTCATGGTGGTCCGAAATTTCCTCCATCACCATAGTGGCCCCACCTTATCTGATTTACATGGTAGACCCACCATATAGGCTTCCCTGTGGTACCACCATCGTACAAGCTTCCAAATAGTGGACCCACCATACCCCCTTCACCATGTTGGTTCCACCATATCTGCTTTCCACTGGCAGCATCATAATTTCTTTATTATTATAGCAGCCTCACCATACCCTCTATGGTGAGGCCTCACACTATGGTGACCCCAGTATACCTACTACACCATGGTGGGCACACCATACCTACTACACCATGGTGGGCACACCATACCTACTATACCATGGTGGGCACACCATACCTACTACACCATGGTGGGCACACTATACCTACTACACCATGGTGGGCACACCATACCTACTACACCATGGTGGGCACACCATACCTACTATACCATGGTGGGCACACCATACCTACTACACCATGGTGGGCACACTATACCTACTACACCATGGTGGGCACACCATACCTACTACACCATGGTGGGCACACCATACCTACTTTACCATGGGACCCGAATAATCCGGCTTCAACCTATCAGCTCCACAATACCCTCTACAATGTACTATGATGGCTCCGTTATACGGTAATCACCACACCGGCCCAACCATGAGAGGACGTGCCACAGTTCCTACTTAACCATTCATTGTACCTAATAACTATTTCACTGAGGCTTCTCCACAATGCCCATTTTACCATGGTGCCTTGCCATAACAATACCGTGTATTTCCCTAAATATTTCATAATCACTGCTGTCGAACTCTGGTTAATTTCCCAAATCTTCAATGGTGTGTTTAAGCCAGCAGCTGTTGGTAACCAAGCACAGCCGCCTCACCACTGATGTGCCACCATGAGAGGTACACTATTGGTGCCTCTCAAAAGTAACATTCCACCTGTGTGGCGCCTCATCATGGCTGACATATTACTCATTCCCCATCATAGCTGATACACCATGGTTACTCCATCATGGCAGCTCTTGCGTTAGACTACTTAAGCCTTCTCTCTCATCACTGACGATCCACCATGTCTATTGCACTTCTGATGCCCCACTATGGCTGGTACTCCTCTGCTGCCCCCACCATGGCTGGTACCCCTCTGCTGCCCCACCATGGCTGGTACCCCTCTGCTGCTCCACCAAGGCTGGTGCCCCTCTGCTGCCCCACCATGGCTGGTACCCCTCTGCTGCCCCACCAAGGCTGGTACCCCTCTGCTGCCCGCACCACGGCTGGTACCCCTTTGCTGCCCCCACCACGGCTGGTACCCCTCTGCTGCCCCACCATGGCTGGTGCTCCTCTGCTGCCCCACCATGGCTGGTACCCCTCTGCTGCCCCACCATGGCTGGTACCCCTCTCCTGCTCCACCATGGCTGGTACCCCTCTCCTGCTCCACCATGGCTGGTGCCCCGCTGCTGCCCCACCATGGCTGATACCTCTCAGCTGCCCCACCATAGCTGGCACCCCTCTGCTGCTTTACCATAACTGATACCCCTCTGCTGCCCCACCATGGCTGATACCCCTCTGCTGCTCCACCGAGGCTGGTACCCCTCTGCTGCCCCACCATGGCTGGTGCCCCTCTGCTGCCCCACCATGGCCTGTACCCCTCTGCTGCCCCACAATGGCTGGTACCCCTCTGCTGCCCCACCATGTTTGCACTTCAGAGAGTACTCAACCATGGTATAGTCCCTGTACTGTCCAACCATGGCCACGAGGCCAACTGGCTGCTCCCCCATAACTCACATCATTACCCTCAGCAGCTGGGCTCTAACAGCAACATAACTACAGTAGTTCAAAAAGAAATCCTCATTTGCAGTCATTCTTAAGTAACTCAAGGTAGATTGAATCGGCCCTCTAATGCCCATTACCAGTTCATCATATATGTCTTCACGCATTATTCTTAAGTAATTGTTCATTATACAAATGAGAAATATATATATTCACTAAAGATAGATGACTACCAAGAAGCCATCTCAGAATAATAGTATTTTAATGGCAGGAGAAAACTAATGTGATGAAGATGTGTATGTTTATGTAGGAGAGTCTACATAATAATGTGATGAAGATGTGTATGTTTATGTAGGAGAGTCTACATAATAATGTGATGAAGATGTGTATGTTTATGTACGAGAGTCTACATAATAATGTGATGAAGATGTGTATGTTTATGTAGGAGAGTCTACATAATAATGTGATGAAGATGTGTATGTTTATGTAGGAGAGTCTACATAATAATAATAATGTTTGTGTTCTCTGTGCTTATAGACATTATAATATCTTCCGTGAAGAACGTTTGTGTTAGTATCCTAATGCCATTGATGAGCAGACTGACAGGCAGACAGACAGACAGACAGACAGACAGGCAGACAGACAGACAGACAGACAGACAGACAGACAGACAGACATACAGACAGACAGACAGACAGACAGACAGACAGACAGACAGACAGACAGACAGACAGACAGACAGACAGACAGACAGACAGACAGACACACACACACACAGACAGACAGACAGGCAGACAGACAGACAGACAGACAGACAGACAGACAGACAGACAGACAGGCAGACAGACAGACAGACAGACAGACAGACAGACAGACAGACAGACAGACAGACAGACAGACAGACAGACAGACAGACAGACAGACAGACAGACAGACAGACACACAGACAAACAAACAGAAGACGGTCAGAGAGAACCCGCTCGTGTGTTCCTGCCCGTACAAAGTAAAGGAAAAAAAGTATGTGCGATTGAAAAAGTAATTAGATGGAAGTCACTAATTCACTGACAGGTAAGATAAAACAATGGCAGTATAATAGACGGAATATAGGCATGAAGAACGGAATAATACCGACCGAAAGTAAATGTTTGGACGATGTTTAATGTTAACATTTAAGTAAATGTACCCCTCTGCAACATTTAAGTAAATGTTAAGCAGAAAAGAGGGATTACTAGACAGAAAATGAGTAAATATGATTGAGAACGCTGGAGGATGGAGAACGGAGCATAGACGGAAGGGGAAATATAAAACAACTTGTAGAAAACGAAAGATTTAGGAAACAAGCACCTTAATTGAGGCAAACAGGTGGTTAATGTCTGGTTACTATAATAACTAGGTCGTCTGTGGGTCATGTGACCTCCAGGAGTGTATGATCTTTCGTCTCCTTAATGACGGGTCCACGAGGACTCCCCGTCTCCCTAATGACGGGTCCACGAGGACTCCCCGTCTCCATAATGACGGGTCCACGAGGGACTCCCCGTCTCCCTAATGACGGGTCCACGAGGACTCCCCGTCTCCATAATGACGGGTCCACGAGGACTCCCCGTCTCCATAATGACGGGTCCACGAGGAACTCCCCGTCTCCCTAATGACGGGTCCACGAGGACTCCCCGTCTCCCTAATGACGGGTCCACGAGGACTCCCCGTCTCCCTAATGACGGGTCCACGAGGACTCCCCGTCTCCCTAATGACGGGTCCACGAGGACTCCCCGTCTCCCTAATGACGGGTCCACGAGGACTCCCCGTCTCCCTAATGACGGGTCCCCGAGGACTCCCCGTCTCCCTAATGACGGGTCCACGAGGACTCCCCGTCTCCCTAATGATGGGTCCACGAGGACTCCCCGTCTCCCTAATGACGGGTCCACGAGGACTCCCCGTCTCCCTAATGACGGGTCCACGAGGACTCCCCGTCTCCCTAATGATGGGTCCACGAGAGTCTCCCCGTCTCCCTAATGACGGGTCCACAGCACCTCGGTCTACGTGAAATTCATTATTATTTTTTAAGAGCGTACCTTACGTATATAAGCGTATATACATATACAGTCGGGGAAAATGCACACCATAGCACACGTACACACACACACACACACACACACACACACACACACACACACACACACACACACACACACACACACACACACACACACACACACACACACACACACAACCTGCCCCATCCCCTGTCAGCCCCCCACTATGTACCCACCTAGGGCACCCTCCCCCCACCCACCCCCCTCCCCCCACTCACCCCCTTCTCCCCCTCACCTCTCTCCCCAGGACCTCCCTTCTCCCCCATCCCCCATGCCCTCCCTTCTCCCACATGCCTTCCCGTCTCTCCCACCCCCATGCCCTCCCTTCCCCCCACTCTCCCCCACCCCACCTAAGTCATCCCCTCTCCCCCACTCCCCTAAACCCTCCCCTCTTCCTCACCCACCTCAGCCCTCCCTTTTCCCCCACGCCCCCCCAAGCCCTCCACCCTTTTCTCTCCCCCCAAGCCCCCCATCTCCCCTATCCCCTACAGCCTCTCCTCCCCCCATGCTTCCCCAACCCTCCCTCTCTTACCCACCCCTGTACCCTCCCCCTCTTATCCACCCCCTGTACCCTCCCCCTCTTATCCACCCCCTGTACCCTCCCCCTCTTATCCACCCCCTGTACCCTCCCCTTCTCCCCCCACCACCCCAAGCCCTCCCTCCTCCACCAATCCCCCCGTGCCAGGTTCCCCCAGCTCCCACTCACCCCAGATCCCAAAGGTCCCCCCCAGAAAAGAAGCAGAAGAGAGTCAGTTTCAGGGCGATGTACTCGAACATAGATGGGATCACAAGCAAGACAAGTGAACTAAGGGAAAGAGCACAAGAAGTTAACCCAGATGTAATCGGACTAACTGAAACAAAACTCTCTGGAATCATAACGAATGCCGTGTTTCCCCAGGAGTATACAGTAATAAGGAAAGAGAGGGAAGGTAGGGGAGGAGGCGGAGTGGCCCTACTCATGAGAAGGGAATGGAGTTTTAAGGAGATGGCCATCCCGGGCTGTGAGGAGTTCAGAGACTACATAGCAGGCACCATAACAATGGGAGGACCAAGAATAGTAGTAGCAGTAATGTACAACCCTCCACCAAATGACAGGAGACCCAGTCAAGAGTATGAAAACAACAACAAGGCAGTTAACACTATAATTGAGAGGGCAGCCTCTGCTGCCTGTAGAAATAGATCCCACCTGCTCATCATGGGCGACTTCAATCACGGAAAGATTGACTGGGAGAATAAGGAACCGCATGGAGGCGAGGATACATGGAGAGCCAAACTATTGGAGGTGGTGACAAGCAACTTTTTAACCCAGCATGTCGGAGAACCCACAAGGATGAGAGGCAATGACGAACCAGCGAGACTCGACCTAGTCTTCACTCTGAACGACTCCGACATAAGAGAAATCGGTTTTGAGGACCCAGCAGGAATGAGCGACCACAGTGTACTGGTGTTTGAGTACTTGATTGAAGAAGGGTTATTGAACTCGAGGAGGGATACAGAAACCAAAAGGTTAGCATACCGAAAGGGAAACTATGAGGGGATAAGAAAATTCCTAACAGATATAGCATGGGAAACAGAGCTCAGGGGAAAGACGGCCCAAGATATGATGGATTACATCACGCAGAAGTGCAAGGACGCAGCAAACAAGTTTGTCCCAATCCAAAAGGAAAACAGAGAAATGAAGATGAGAAACCCATGGTTTAATCAAAGATGTAGGCTAGCTAAGCAGCAAAGTAAAAGGGCATGGAGAAACTATAGGAATAACAGGACACTGGAGAGCAGAGAAAGATACCAGAATGCCAGGAATGAATATGTCAGGATGAGAAGAGAGGCAGAAAGACAATACGAAAATGACATCGCAAGCAAGGCAAAGACTCAGCCTAAATTATCGCATAGCCACATTAGGAGAAAAACAACAGTAAAGGAACAGGTTATGAGATTAAGGATAGGGGCGGAAGGATTCACTACAAATGACAAGGAAGTGTGTGAGGAATTGAATAAGAAATTCCAGGAGGTCTTCACCTTAGAGCAAGGAGAAATTCCAGAGGTAAGTGAGGGAATAGCTAACCAGGAACCACTGGAAGAGTTTGAGATTACCAGTGGGGAAGTAAGGAAGTGTTTACTTGAGTTGGACGTGACGAAGGCTATAGGCCCAGATGGAATCTCCCCTTGGGTTCTAAAGGAAGGAGCAAGAGAACTGAGCCTATATTATAGACTGTGGGTTGATTGGTGTTGTCGTCGTTGATCCTTCTCTATGGACAACCCAACCCACAACTCGGCAGAGTGCTTATACTAGGAGATCACCCTTGGCGCTTCTGGCTCTTGGAGAGGGGCTCAACGTCACACGTTTAGGGGATGCGGCTCCAACACTTAGCCTCGTTGTCACGTGCACACACCCACTCGAGCCGCTGTGACTCCCCACTCTCTCCTTATGAGATATGATCTCCTCAATCCCCTATGACTTACTAGTATTACCTCCTACCCTGTCCACAGCAGTGGTTCTTGGTTCTTTCTCTCTCTCTCTCCTTCTTTACTACCTCCTGGGAAGCCTCACTAGGACAAGGGCAAACACCAGCAAATTGTGACCCATTTACTGGACAAAGCACATACACGATACATACACACATATAATAATAATGAATCCTATACTCTATAATATCACAATCAGGTTGCACTCCAACACCATCAGAACTCTATTATCAGCTTATCAAGTGGTATCCTATCTCCTGGTTCACCACCTGATACTATTAATCTCCTCAAGTTGATCAAGCCTACATACACTGTTGCACTATCAGCAAGATAATGTATATGTAGAAAATCAGCATTTGAATGCAATAACATATATCAGTATAAATGTTCATTGATACACAACAATGATCAATCGATCACTCTGTCAGTCCTGGAACGCATACATCTGTAGGTAATCCAGCCTACGACTGTACTCTAAACTTCAGTGTAAAACACTCCTTGACATAAGAATGCAACCAGTCACTCACCTCTCACTGCGTCTTGCACGCTAATGACAACCAAACACTATCAACTCCCTACTAGTAATCCACCAGAACTTCCCCTTCCACCTCTGGAAATTCACTACCCTAATATCCTTAGGTTCTTCCGGGCTTCACTACCAGGATCCTCTGCAGCTCCTCCAGGCTGCTATCATGAAGTTTCCTTGAGCAACTACGGTGCTCCACCCTTCTGCTAGGGTCCTCCACAGCTCTCTTGGCTGCTACACCATGAAGTTTCCCCGAGCAACTATGGTGCTTCTCCACCTCTACAGAAGCACGTGACACTCCTCTTCACTGCTGCTTCTCACAGCTCGAGGTCCTCTCCTTCACTACCTTGCAGTCTCATCAGCTACTTCATTTGCTGGCTTCGAAGTTCTCAGCAACTTCTTCCCCAAAGACAAACCTGCAACCCATCGACACTCCAATAAAATGTTCCCCTTTAACACATAAACAAAAATAACCACACAATATGCTTGCCTCAAACCTCTATCTGTCCTCTACATACAGTGAGAGTGGACTCCCCCGCTTTGGGCGGGTCCATACTCCACCTCGCCTGGTGGCGGTCCTCACTCGCTGGGAGGGTCTTCCTCCATCAGGAGCCAGGCTCCCTCAGTCGTCCGCCAGCGCTCAGAGGGGGCGGACGTCGCTCCGTGTTCCTCCCTCTCCACTCTCTTATTTCAGGCTTTCTGCCTTATTAAAACATGTCTAACTTATAAAATAAACATCGCTACTGTCGCTGGGCACACGACCAACTACAAGCAATCACTATGAACTGGCGTATATCGTGCTTACCACAGATTAACTGGTCGAGGGCGCTTTCCCTCTGACGGCGTCTGGTCAGGGCGCTCCACAAAGCCCACGAAAATGCCTCTGAGCAGCTTATTGAACTCTGCTCGTCGACCAGGACTTGAGACCAAAACGTTCCCAGCTCGGTTCCACAGCTGGCACGTCTACACACTTCTCTTCTCTTCGAGATATATCACTAGGGGTTCCCTTCTGGCGGGAGCTCAAACGGAGCGCGGCTTCCCCCTGCGATGTCTGGCACTCAAGTGAGGTCAAGGTCCTCCGGAAGCGAGCCTCACGCCTCCAGCAAAATGTCCACATCTCCTCGCCAGTCATTTATCTATTTCCTTACTCACTGCCCATAATCTCAAATTGTTTTACATATCCAACCAGCCATTTTACATATGGGTTATCACCTCAATATTTGCTAGACCTTCTAGTTAGGTCAGGCTTGCTGAATAACTCTCAAGAAGGGAGACTCGTTTTTCCTGCAGGCTGAGATCATAACACTCCCCTCCCCTTATTTTTGAGAGTTATTCCAGTGGCAAAGCTCGGGATAATACTTCCGCCACCACACTGTCTCGTTCTTCACCCCATATACTTCCTTATGAGTCTACAATTAGTTCGATGCTCCTTGCAACATCTGGCTCACAACTCGCCAGAAATATGATCTTCTCACAAACGATTTGACTTCTCTGACACCTCTTAGCTAGGCTGTCCTCTTTGGACGCCTGCACTCCATTGGTCCACTCTACTTACTGTCTCCACCCTCCGTTTCCTCGTCTTCTTCTCTTCACGTCCAGAGTCAGACATCTACTGTCTGTACCTTCTCTGTCGTCTTCACACTTCCATCTACTGCCGTTATACTTTCGTCTCCTGTCATCATACTTCACTCCCTCGTCTTCACCGACGATCCTCCCTTTCGTCTCCTCATTTATCCGAGACCTCATCCTGTTTGACTTCCATCGAGTCCTCGGCTTTCCTCTATTCCTCCATGCTTGTATCATCTTCCTCTTCCCACACTTTTCACTTCTATACAACTCCATTTCTTCTCCTTCAACTCTTCTTCGTTCCCTAAAAGTTTCTTCAAGCACTGTACTACACTCAACAGCACTCGACCGTGCATGTCGCTCTACCTCTCCCAGAGTGCTCGCAAACATCTCTCCACACATACTGTCTCTTCTCCTTTCACTTTCTCGGTTACTACTCTTCTTCACTATCTTTTCTTCACGTTTTCTGTGAAACATGTCAACTCCTGACACCTCAAACAACTTAACTCTACTATCCAGATGCCTCTGTGCTCGTGGACCTGACGCTCTATTCTCGTCCTCGGTATGTCCACATCTTTCCTCATTCCTACTCAGCACAGTTGCATTCACCTTCCGACTCTTAATTTCAGCAGTCTGGGCTCTACTCAGGTCCGCTCTCTTCACAGTATTCTTCTTCGGCTGGGCCATCTTCACTTTCGACCTCACCGAGACTTCATTTGCCTGGGCTGGACCTTCATCAAACAGCCATGCTATATCTACGTCGATATCCTCTACTGGTTGAATCGACACTGTCTCATCTTCTCCAGTGTCTTCCTTGTCGGCCACCTCTGTCTTCATCACTAACGAGACAGGGTTTTTAATGGCTTGGCGGTCTCCTGACTCATCCCCTCGGATGTCAGTCAGGTTCACACTCTCAGGTGTCCCACCCGTGCCATGGCCTTCTGGGCACTCCTCTGGCACAGTCTCCGCTATGACTCTTGGCAACACCTTTGTCCCGCACAAGTCATTCCCCAGGATCACTTCGACTCCTGGAATAGGTATGTCGGGGCATACTCCCAACATCACCTCTGCCGACACATATTCCGACCTTAGCTGGACAGCACATACGGGCATGTCACTCTCCGACAATAACCCATATACCCTCATCTTACTCCTGCCAGCTAACCGTCGATCATTCCCAATCAGGCTTCTCGTAATCAAGCTCTGATTAGCTCCGGTATCTCTTAAGATACCAACTTCTACTTCAGGTTGGCTTCCTATTCTGACCCAACCTTTGCTCATGAACGGCCTATACCTCTCGTTCACTAAGTTCGCTCTCTGTGGTTTGTCTCGGAACACATTAGTATATTTACCTCGGGGGTCACACATGGCCAGGGTCACAACTCTCTTGCCCTGTCGACAATCTCGCATCATGTGACCCAATCCGTTACATTGGTAACATCTCATCTGTGAAAAATCTCTCCTATATGTACCAGAGTAGCTCTGACTCTGCCCACTCGTATTGGAGTTCCTCGGGCCAGACGTACTACTCGTACTCTGTGGAGCTTTACTGGACTCTTGATTTCCTGGTTAACGATCAGTTTCTCGTTTTGCTCCTCCATCTTCACTTTCAGATGAAGTGTGCGACCTACTCTTCTGAGTTTTAGGGTACTTACTTTTATCTGCCCATTTATCAAAATTTTTCTCACCCCAGACTCTTCTGGGTCTCTCATAATTTCTTCCTCCCCAGACTCCATTGGATCTGCCATTGCTGCGTCTCACCTCGCTTCTCACTCTGTTCTCCCTCAAGCTCTTGTATGCTTCAGTAATCATATCCGCCCTATCTGCGGCATCTTTCACCTCCATTATCCCTGCTTCTTGGATCTTGAACTTTGTTTCGGGATGCATCATCTCCAAGAACTTCTCCATGACCATCAGTTGCTTCAGGTCAGCGTAAGATCCAACTCCAGCAGCCTCAATCCACTTCTGGAATCGTCTTTCCAGATCTCTTGCTGTCTCAGCAAACGTACATGCTCCAACTTTGCTCATCTCTCTGAAGCGCTTTCTATAAGCTTCTGGGGTTAACTGAAACGAGCGCAATATGCTGCTCTTTACTGTGGCATAATCCTGGCACTCTTCCAGTGACAATTGGGTGTATGCCTCCCTGGCTGCACCGGTCAATCTTAACTGGACCAGCTGGGCCCATTCCTCCTGTGGCCACTCCTTGATACTGGCAACTTTCTCAAAATGCTCGAAGAAGCTCTCTGCCTCTTCGGGAACAAACAAGGGAATGTCCTTCTCCCTAACCCTAACATCTGGTGGGTGTGATACCTGGGTGGTGCTCTCTGGCAACCCATGTTCAATCCTTTGCTCAGCCAAGGTTCTGTTCGCTTCTATCTGCATTTGTTTTGTTCTCTCTTTTTCTTTTTCCACCTCTAGCCTTGCTTTCTCTTTTTCTATTTCCAGTCTGGTTTTCTCTTTTTCCTTCTCGGCTTCATTTTTCATCTGGAGTTCCAATTTCATCTTTTCCAGCTGGAACTGTCTCTCCTCACGCTGTTGTTGGATCTGGAGCTCTAACTGGAATCTCTCCAAGCTCCTATTTCGGCTACTCCTACTACTGCGGCTACTCTTGCTGCTCCTACTCGATCCCTGGGATCTCACTTCATCCTGCCCATCATCCTCCTTTCCACTTTCAGCACCTTTCTGGGCTCCTTGTTCTGCCGCTTCATTTTTGGCTCTTAACTGCCTCAGGATCTTATCCTTCATCCCAGCTACTTTAGATGCTTTCAACCTAATGCCACATTTTTCTGCTATTTGTTTCAATTGATCCCTCGTGCAACCTTCTAAGTCCTCAGGCTTGCCTGACTCCACAAACGCTTGCACCTTATCCATCTTGTCCTGTGAGTCTTCCCGAGAGAGAGAGTATACACCTGCGGTCACACAGTTTATCTCAGCAAGGGTGTACAATTCCACTCTTGGACAGGGTGTGGGTGTGTCAGTTCACTCTCCCGGACACAGGCCCCCAATTTATTATAGACTGTGGGTTGGTTGGTGTTGTCGTCGTTGATCCTTCTCTATGGACAACCCAACCCACAACTCGGCAGAGTGCTTATACTAGGAGACCACCCTTGGCGCTTCTGGCTCTTGGAGAGGGGCTCAACGTCACACGTTTAGGGGATGCGGCTCCAACACTTAGCCTCGTTGTCACGTGCACACACCCACTCGAGCCGCTGTGACTCCCCACTCTCTCCTTATGAGATATGATCTCCTCAATCCCCTATGACTTACTAGTATTACCTCCTACCCTGTCCACAGCAGTGGTTCTTGGTTCTTTCTCTCTCTCTCTCCTTCTTTACTACCTCCTGGGAAGCCTCACTAGGACAAGGGCAAACACCAGCAAATTGTGACCTATTTACTGGACAAAGCACATACACGATACATACACACATATAATAATAATGAATCCTATACTCTATTATATCACAATCAGGTTGCACTCCAACACCATCAGAACTCTATTATCAGCTTATCAAGTGGTATCCTATCTCCTGGTTCACCACCTGATACTATTAACCTCCTCAAGTTGTAAGAACATATATCAGTATAAATGTTCATTGATACACAACAATGATCAATCGATCACTCTGTCAGTCCTGGAACGCATACATCTGTAGGTAATCCAGCCTACGACTGTACTCTAAACTTCAGTGTAAAACACTCCTTGACATAAGAATGCAACCAGTCACTCACCTCTCACTGCGTCTTGCACGCTAATGACAACCAAACACTATCAACTCCCTACTAGTAATCCACCAGAACTTCCCCTTCCACCTCTGGAAGTTCACTACCCTAATATCCTTAGGTTCTTCCGGGCTTCACTACCAGGATCCTCTGCAGCTCCTCCAGGCTGCTATCATGAAGTTTCCTTGAGCAACTACGGTGCTCCACCCTTCTGCTAGGGTCCTCCACAGCTCTCTTGGCTGCTACACCATGAAGTTTCCCCGAGCAACTATGGTGCTTCTCCACCTCTACAGAAGCACGTGACACTCCTCTTCACTGCTGCTTCTCACAGCTCGAGGTCCTCTCCTTCACTACCTTGGAGTCTCATCAGCTACTTCATCTGCTGGCTTCGAAGTTCTCAGCAACTTCTTCCCCAAAGACAAACCTGCAACCCATCGACACTCCAATAAAATGTTCCCCTTTAACACATAAACAAAAATAACCACACAATATGCTTGCCTCAAACCTCTATCTGTCCTCTACATACAGTGAGAGTGGACTCCCCCGCTTTGGGCGGGTCCATACTCCACCTCGCCTGGCGGCGGTCCTCACTCGCTGGGAGGGTCTTCCTCCATCAGGAGCCAGGCTCCCTCAGTCGTCCGCCAGCGCTCAGAGGGGGCGGACGTCGCTCCGTGTTCCTCCCTCTCCACTCTCTTATTTCAGGCTTTCTGCCTTATTAAAACATGTCTAACTTATAAAATAAACATCGCTACTGTCGCTGGGCACACGACCAACTACAAGCAATCACTATGAACTGGCGTATATCGTGCTTACCACAGATTAACTGGTCGAGGGCGCTTTTCCTCTGACGGCGTCTGGTCAGGGCGCTCCACACAGCCCACGAAAATGCCTCTGAGCAGCTTATTGAACTCTGCTCGTCGACCAGGACTTGAGACCAAAACGTTCCCAGCTCGGTTCCACAGCTGGCACGTCTACACACTTCTCTTCTCTTCGAGATATATCACTAGGGGTTCCCTTCTGGCGGGAGCTCAAACAGAGCGCGGCTTCCCCCTGCGATGTCTGGCACTCAAGTGAGGTCATGGTCCTCCGGAAGCGAGCCTCACGCCTCCAGCAAAATGTCCACATCTCCTCGCCAGTCATTTATCTATTTCCTTACTCACTGCCCATAATCTCAAATTGTTTTACATATCCAACCAGCCATTTTACATATGGGTTATCACCTCAATATTTGCTAGACCTTCTAGTTAGGTCAGGCTTGCTGAATAACTCTCAAGAAGGGAGACTCGTTTCTCCTGCAGGCTGAGATCATAACAGCCTACCACTCTCCATAGTGTATAACAAATCACTGGCAACAGGGGAACTGCCAGATATTTGGAAAGCAGCTAACGTAGTCCCAATATACAAGAAAGGGGATAGACAGGAGGCACTGAACTACAGGCCAGTGTCCCTAACCTGCATACCATGCAAGCTGATGGAGAAGATTGTGCGAAAAAAACTAGTGGAGCATCTGGAGCGAGGGAACTTTGCAACACAGCATCAACATGGGTTCAGGGATGGCAGGTCCTGCCTCACAGGGTTACTTGAATTCTACGACCAGGCAACAAAAATAAGGCAAGAAAGAGAAGGGTGGGCAGACTGCTTATTTTTGGATTGTCAGAAAGCCTTTGATACAGTGCCACACAAGAGGCTAGTGCGAAAGTTGGAGATGCAGGCTGGAGTGAGAGGGAAGGTACTCCGGTGGATAGAGGAGTACCTAAGCAACAGGAGACAACGAGTCTGTGTGAGGGGTGAGGTCTCAGATTGGCGAGACGTCACAAGTGGAGTCCCGCAGGGGTCAGTCCTTGGACCTATACTGTTTCTGGTATATGTAAATGATCTCCCAGAGGGTATAGATTCGTTCCTCTCAATGTTTGCAGACGATGCAAAAATTATGAGGAGGATTGAAACAGAGGATGATAGTAGGAGGCTACAAGATGACCTGGATAGACTGAGTGAATGGTCCAACAAATGGCTGTTGAAGTTCAACCCGAGTAAATGCAAAGTAATGAAGCTAGGCAGTGGAAACAGGAGGCCAGGCACAGGATACAGAATAGGAGATGAAGTACTTAATGAAACAGACAGAGAGAAAGATCTAGGAGTTGATATCATACCAAACCTGTCTCCTGAAGCCCACATAAAGAGAATAACGTCTGCGGCATATGCGAGGCTGGCTAACATCAGAACGGCGTTCAGGAACCTGTGTAAGGAATCATTCAGAATCTTGTACACCACATATGTAAGACCAATCCTGGAGTATGCGGCCACAGCATGGAGCCCGTACTTTGTCAAGCACAAGACGAAGCTGGAAAAAGTCCAAAGGTATGCTACTAGACCAGTCCCAGAACAAAGAGGCATGAGTTATGAGGAAAGGCTGCGGGAAATGCACCTTACGACACTGGAAGACAGAAGAGTAAGGGGGGACATGATCACAACCTACAAAATCCTCAGGGGAATCGACCGGGTAAACAAGGATGAACTATTCAACACTGGTGGGACGCGAACAAGGGGACACTGGTGGAAGCTGAGTACCCAAATGAGCCACAGAGACGTTAGAAAGAACTTTTTCAGTGTCAGAGTAGTTAGTAAATGGAATGCATTAGGAAGTGATGTGGTGGAGGCTGACTCCATACACAGTTTCAAATGTAGATATGATAGAGCCCAATAGGCTCAGGAATCTGTACACCAGTTGATTGACGGTTGAGAGGCGGGACCAAAGAGCCAGAGCTCAACCCCCGCAAGCACAATTAGGTGCTTGGGGAAACACGGCATTCGTTATGATTCCTGAGAGTTTTGTTTCAGTGAGTCTGATTACATCTGGGTTCACTTCTTGTGCTCTTTCCCTTAGTTCACTTGTCTTGCTTGTGATCCCATGTATGTTCGAGTACATCACCCTGAAGCTGACTCTCTTCTGCTTCTCCTCTGGGGGGGGGGGACCTCTGGGATCTGGGGTGAGTGGGAGCTGGGGGGACCTTGCATGGGGAGACTGGGAGCTGGGGGGACCTTGCATGGGGAGACTGGTGGAGGACGGAGGGCATGGGGGGGTGAGAGGGGGTGTGGTGGGGGAGGGTAAGAGGGGAAGGGTAGGGGGGAGAGTGAGAAAAGGGGGGTTGGGGGGGTAGAGTGAGAGGGGGAGGGTTGGCAGGGGTGAGAGAGGGGGGGTTGAGGGAGCATGGGGGGAGGAGAGGCTTTGTAGGATAGGGGAGATGTGGGGGCATGGGGGGGGAGAAAAGGGGGGAGGGCTTGGGGTGCGTGGGGGAAAAAGGAGGGCTGAGGTGGGTGAGGAAGAGGGGAGGTTTTAGGGGAGTGGTGGAGAGGGGAAGACTTAGGTGGGGTGGGGGAGAGGTGGGGGGCTTAGGGGGGTGGGGGAGAAGGGAGGGCTTGGGGGTGGGAGAGATGGGAAGGCATGTGGGAGAAGGGAGGGCTTGGGGGATGGGGGAGAAGGGAGGTCCTGAGGAGAGGGGTGAGTGGGAGGAGGGGGAGTGAGTGGAAGGAGGTGGTGGGTGGAAGGAGGGTTCCCTATGTGGGTAGTTAGTGGGGGGCTGACAGGGGATGGGGCAGGTTGGGTGTCTGTTGGGTAGAATGTGGGGGTGGTGCCCCAATACCTGTGGCTGTTGCACTGTTTGAGGAGGGTTCTCCACTTCCCTCTGGGATTGTAGGGTTCCGAGTTGTGGTACTCTGATTCCCTTCTCTCTACCTGCGCTCCTTCCTCACATCTGCTGCCTGTATTCTCTCTTCCCTTGTCATATCTCTCTGCAGGAATACTTTTTGAACTTCGGAACATTTGCTAGACCGCTCTCCCTTGCTAACAGTTCCTCTTTCGTGATTTCGCTCATGAATACCACCTGTATCAATCTGTCTCTGTCCTTGTTGTACTTTCCAAGCCTGAAAACCTTTTCAACATTTTGGTCAGTTCCCTCCATCCTTACCTCTCTCAGGATCTCGGTAACTGTGTTTTTGTCCTTGTCTCTCCGCTCCTTTGGGCTGGTCCCTGTTTGCTCTTTAATGCCTGCTACTACTTATGCTCTTTTTCTCTCTATCATTCGGCTAGTACATCTAGCCGAATGTGTGTGTGTGTGTGTACTCACCTAGTTGTGCTTGCGGGGGTTGAGCTCTGGCTCTTTGGTCCCGCCTCTGAACCGTCAATCAACAGGTGTACAGGTTCCTGAGCCTATTGGGATCTATCATATCTACACTTGAAACTGTGTATGGAGTCAGCCAGCCTCCACCACATTGCTTCCTAATGCATTCCATTTGTCAACCACTCTGACACTAAAGAAGTTCTTTCTAATATCTCTGTGGCTCATTTGAGCACTCAGTTTCCACCTGTGTCCCCTAGTGCGTGTGCCCATTGTGTTAAATAGCCTGTCTTTATCAACCTTGTCGATTCCCTTGAGAATCTTGAATGTGGTGATCATGTCCCCCCTAACTCTTCTGCCTTCCAACGAAGTGAGGTTCAATTCCCGTAGTCTCTCCTCGTAGCTCATACCTCTCAGCTCGGGTACTAGTCTGGTGGCAAACTTTTGAACCTTTTCCAGTTTAGTCTTATGCTTGACTAGATATGGACTCCATGCTGGAGCCGCATACTCCAGGATTGGTCTGACATATGTGGTATATAATGTTCTGAAAGATTCCTTACACAAGTTTCTAAAGGCCGTTCTTATGTTAGCCAACCTGGCATATGCTGCTGATGTTATCCTCTTGATATGAGTTTCAGGGGACAGGTCTGGCGTGATATCAACCCCCAGGTCTTTCTCTCTCTCTGACTCTTGAAGTATTTCATCTCCCAAGTGATACCTTGTATCTGGTCTCCTGCTTCCTACCCCTATCTTCATTACATTACATTTGCTTGGGTTAAACTCTAACATCCATTTGTTCGACCATTCCTGCAGCTTGTCCAGG
Organism: Procambarus clarkii; assembly: GCF_040958095.1. NCBI lineage: Eukaryota > Metazoa > Arthropoda > Malacostraca > Decapoda > Cambaridae > Procambarus > Procambarus clarkii. Next base: position 14,105,611 of record NC_091153.1, read on the forward strand.
TCTTCTTGAAGCCTCAAGCTGTCCTCCTCTGTCTTAATCCTTCTCATAATTTTGGCGTCGTCAGCAAACATTGAGAGGAATAAGTCTATACCCTCTGGGAGATCATTTACGTATATCAGAAACAGGATAGGTCCAAGCACAGAGCCCTGTGAGACTCCATTGGGGACTTCACGCCATTCTGAGGTCTCACCCCTCACTATAACTCTCTGGTTCCTATTGCTTAGGTACTCCCTTATCCACTGGAGCGCCCTACCAGTTACTCCTGCCTGTTTCTCCAGCTTATGCATCAACCTTTTATGGGGTACTGTGTCAAATGCTTTCCGACAGACCAAAAAAATGCAGTCCGCCCATCCTTCTCTTTCTTGCTTAATCTTTGTCACCTGATCATAGAATTCTATCAAGCCTGTAAGGCAAGATTTACCCTCCCTGAACCCATGTTGATGGGTTGTCACGAAGTCTCTTCTCTCCAGATGTGTTACTAGGTTTTGTGTGTGTGTGTGTGTGTGTGTGTTTGTGTGTGTGTGTGTGTGTGTGTGTGTGTGTGTGTGTGTGTGTGTGTGTGTGTGTGTGTGTGTGTGTGTGTGTGTGTGTGTGTGTGTGTGTGTGTGTGTGTGTGTGTGTGTGTGTGTGTGTGTGTATGTGTGTGTGTGTGTGTGTGTGTGTGTGTACTCACCTAATTGTGCTTGCGGGGGTTGAGCTTTGGCTCTTTGGTCCCGCCTCTCAACTGTCAATAAACTGGTGTACAGATTCCTGAGCCTACTGGGCTCTATAATATCTACATTTGAAACTGTGTATGGAGTCAGCCTCCACCACATCACTTCCTAGTGCATTCCATTTACTAACTACTCTGACACTGAAAACGTTCATTCTAATGTCTCTGTGGCTCATTTGGGTACTCATCTTCCACCAGTGTCCCCTTGTTCGCGTCCCTCCAGTGTTGAATAGTTCATCCTTGTTTACCCGGTCGATTCCCCTGAGGATTTTGTAGGTTGTGATCATGTCCCCCCCCCTTACTCTTCTGTCTTCCAGTGTCGTAAGGTGCATTTCCCGCAGCCTTTCCTCATAACTCATGCCTCTTAGTTTTGGGACTAGTCTAGTAGCATACCTTTGGACTTTTCCCAGCTTCGTCTTGTGCTTGACAAGGTACGGGCTCCATGCTGGGGCCGCATATTCCAGGATTGGTCTTACATATGTGGTGTACAAGATTCTGAATGATTCCTTACACAGTTTCCTGAACGCTGTTCTGATGTTAGCCAGCCTCGCATATGCCGCAGACGTTATTCTTTTTATGTGGGCTTCAGAAGACAGGTTTGGTGTGATATCAACTCCTAGATCTTTCTCTCTGTCCGTTTCATTAAGTACTTATTCTCCTATTCTGTATCCTGTGTCTGGCCTCCTGTTTCCACTGCCTAGTTTCATTACTTTGCATTTACTCGGTTTGAACTTCAACAGCCACTTGTTGGACCATTCACTCAGTCTGTCTAGGTCATCTTGTAGCCTCCTACTATCGTCCTCAGCTTCAATCCTCCTCATAATTTTTGCATCATCGGCAAACATTGAGAGAAACGATTCTATACCCTTTGGGAGATCATTTACATATATCACAAACAGTATAGGTCCATGGACTGACCCTTGCGGGACTCCACTCGTAACGTCTCGCCAATCTGAGACCTCACCCCTCACACTGACTCGTTGTCTCCTGTTGCTTAGGTACTCCTCTATCCACCGGAGTACCTTCCCTCTCACTCCAGCCTGCATCTCCAACTTTCGCACTAGCCTCTTGTGTGGCACTGTATCAAAGGCTGTACCTGTGTGTGTGTGTGTGTGTGTGTGTGTGTGTGTGTGTGTGTGTGTGTGTGTGTGTGTACTCACCTATTTGTACTCACCTATTTGTGTTTGAAGGATCGAGCATTGACTCTTGGATCCCGCCTTTCGAGCATCGGTTGTTTACAGCAGTGACTATGGTCCTATTTCCCTATCAAACCTAGTTTCAAAATTATGAATAGTATTTGCTTCCACAACCTGTTCCTTAAGTGCATTCCATTTTCCACTACACTCACGCTAAAAAAATACTTCCTAACATCCCTGTGACTCATCCGAGTTTCCAGCTTCCACCCATGTCCCCTCGTTCTGTTACTATTCCGTGTGAACATTTCGTCTATGTCCACTCTGTCAATCCCCCTGTGTATTTTATACGTTCCTATCATGTCCTCCCCTCTACTATCTTCTTTCTAGTGTCGTAAAGCACAGTTCCCTCAGGCGCTCCTCGTACCCTATCCCCTCGTAACTCTGGGATGAGTCTCGTTGCAAACCTCGGAACCTTTTCCAGTTTCCTTATATGCTTCTTCAGATGAGAACTCCATGATGAGGCGGCATACCCTAAGACTGGCCTCATGTAGGCAGTGTAAAGGGCCCTAAATGCCTCCTTACTTAGGTTTCTGAATGATGTTCTAACTCTTGTCAGTGTAGAGCAAGCAGCTGCTGTTATCCTATTTATATGTGCTTCAGGAGATAGATTAGGTGTTACGTCCACACCCAGGTCTCTTTCTCGCGTAGTCACAGGTAGGCAGTTCTCGTTCATTGTGTACTGTCCCTTTGGTCTCCTATCACCTAGTCCCATTTCCATAACTTTACATTTGCTCGTGATGAATTCCAGTAGCCATTTCTCTGACCATCTATGCAACCTGTTCAGGTCCTCTTGGAGGATCCTGCAATCCTCATCTGTCACAACTCTTCTCATCAAGTTTGCATCATCCGTGAACGTCTACATGTAGGTATCTACTCCTGTAAACATGTCGTTAACATATACAAAAAATAGATTTGGTCCCAACACCGACCCTTGTGGTACTCCATTCGTTACTGTTCGCCAGTCCGACTTCTCGCCCCTTACCGTAACTCTTTGGCTCATTCCTGTTAGGTAGTTCCTTATCCATGCTAGGACCTTTCCTCCCACCCTCGCCTGCCTCTCGGGTTAGAACAGCAGTCTCATATGCGGTACTGTATCAAAGGCTTTGTGGAAGTCCAGAAATATGCATTCTGCCCAACCACCTCTGAGTAATGGTATGTGCAGACCATAGCTCCTTTCCCCTTCCCCCTTCCCATTCCCTCTTCCCCTTACTCTCCCCTTCCCTCGCTTGCCTCCCCTCCCTTGTTCATCCATCCCATATGTCAGTCCGACCCTCTGGTCATTCTCCCCCCTCCCTGCTGGCCGTTTCCCCATAGAAGAAACGGGAATACTAGAATCAAATTACCCTGTAGGCAGGTGGTCTAGTCACTCTGAGCTCTGTTTCCCTAGCTATTTCAGTTAGGAATTTTCTCATCTCCTCATAGTTTCCCTTCCAGAATGCCGGCCCCTAGCTTTCTGGTCCTTTCCTTGAGTACATTAACCCTTCTTCGATCAGATATTCAAACAACAGTACACTGTGATCACTCATACTCACGGGGGCTTCAAGATAGATTTCCCTTATGTTTGAATCGGTCAGAGTGAATACTAGGTCGACTCTTGCTGGTTCATCATTGCCTCTCATTCTCGTGGGACCCTTGACATGCTGACTTAAAAAGTTTCTAGTCGTCACCTCTAGCAGTTTTGCTCTCCATGTTTCTTCACCTCCATGTGGTTCTTTTTTTCCCAGTCTATCCTTCATGATAATAAAGTCGCTCATGATAAGCAGATGGGATCGGTTTCTACAGGCAGCAGCGGTTGCTCTCTCAATGATAATGTTAACTGCCATGTTGTTTCTGTCATACTCTTGCCTGGGTCTTCTTTCATATGGTGGTGGGTTATATATCACTGCTACTACTACTCTTGGTCCTCCCATCGTCATAGTGCCTGTTATGAAGTGTCTGAACCCTTCGCAGCTTGGAATAACCATCTCCTCGAAACTTCATTCCATTCTCATCAGTTGAGCCACTCCGCCTCCTCTACTTCCTTCCCTTTCTTTTCTTATTACACTGTAGTCCTGGGGAAACACAGCATTTGTTATGATTCCTGAGAGTTTCGTTTCTGTGAGTCCAATTACATCTGGGTTTACATCTTGTGTTCTTTCCCTAAGTTCACTGGCCTTGTTTGTAATCCCATCTAAGTTCGAGTACATGACCTTGAAGCTGACTCTCTTCTGTCCATTCTCAGTTTCTGTTTATTGCACTGGAGTTGTGGGGCATGGGATGTCTGGGATGGGTGAGCCTAGGAAGGAGGACCTGTGGGGTCTGGGGTGTGAGGACGCTGGAAGGATCTGTAACAGGGAGGCTAGGGGGGTCTGACGTAATGCGGCTGAGGGGGTCCGGGGTTGGGGCTTAGTTGGGGCATGGGATGGGGGACCTGGAGGGGCATGTTGTGGGAGGTCATGGGTTGGGGTATGCAGGGTAGATTGGGGTGGGTTGACAGGGAGGTCAGGGGTTGGGGAGGGAAGGGGAGCCTGGGGAGAGGGGGGCGGGAGGGAGGGGGTGGGGGTGGGGGTAGGGAGGAGAGCTTGGGGTGGGGAAACTGGGCACAGGCTGGAGAAACAAGGAGGGGCACGGGGTGCAGGAACAGTGTGGGTCTGGGGTAGGGGTTGGGGTTCAGTGACTACATGTGGTGGAGGCTGACTCCATACACAGATTCAAATGTAGATACGATAGAGCCTATTAGGCTCAGGAATCTGTACATCAGTTGATTGACGGTTGTGAGGTGGGACCAAAGAGCCAGAGCTCAACCTTCATGAGGGTTGTTTGTGATTAATCTCTTGGTGGGGTATGCAGGGGTCAGGATGTCATAAAGTACTATCTGCCAGGGAGGAAGGAAGTGCTGTACTCTTTCATCTGTATCTACATCGTGCATTCCCATCATTTTAATATGAGTGTCTATTCTTTGAATCCATTTAGACTCGCTGGTTCCATTAGGTATGTGATCTAACAGCTCAACTGACACAATGTTGTGTTTGTTATCACGTAGAAGCTTTAGTCCTATCATAAGATTGATTTCAAATATTCTATCTTGAATGTTTTGTATATTTAATTCTTTCTGCATATTTAGAACTTTGGTAGTTATAGGACAGCCAAGAATAATTCTAGTGCTTCATTTTGCAATTTTTCCTATCTATCAATATTGTTGCCATTTTGCAGGACTAAAGCTGGTGCTGATACTCTATCAGAGACCATTTATATGCTAAGTACATCATTTTTGCTATTCTAATATTAAAATTGTATTTAGGGCTGTACCCCACTACAGTTCTGAGAGCTTTGAGTCTGTCTCAACATTGTTGATGTAACTTTTTGACTGCAATTAAGTTACAGGGGATTGAGACACCAAGGTTTTTGAAAGAAGAAACATAGTCAATTAGTAAGTAATTTATCTTTAGTTTTCGTGGTCCACTTTTGCGATTACTAATTTGTCTGTTAAATACCTCAGTTCTAGCAGCGTTGATTACAAGACCAAGGCTCTCACAAGCTGTATGTATACAATTAAGGATTGTTTGCATTTTGCAGTGGGTTCTAGTATGTACAAGGATGTCATCTGCATAGCTAATAGGGATGTTTGCCGAACTAGTTGGGATTGATTTTAGTAAGGCATTGATTAGAGCATTAAACAAGGTAGGATTTACTACTCTTCCTTGTGGGGTGCCCAGTTGCATTAATTTAGTTTCACTCTTGTAGCCATGGAACAGTGCAGAGGACTTCCAGTTAGTGAGATAGCCCCGTATCCCTTGTAATAATTGTCCACCTATATTCATTCTTGCTAATTCATACATAATCACTTCCCTATTATCAATATCAAAGGCATTTTTTGAATCAAGAAATGTTGTGTACTTGTCCCATTTATCTCCATGAGCAGTAAGAAAGGTTGTGATACAGTTGCGTAAACTTTTACAATGTGTGAAACCATTGATATCAGGTGACATGTGCTCTTTAACTCTATAAATAATCTATTAAGCACCATTCTCTCAAAGGTTTTGCACATGCAACGGGTCAGTGAGATGGGACGAAAAACATCAGGTTGGCCAGGCTTTGGCACAGGTACCATGAGACTGCTGGTCCATGAAACTGGTAGCTGCCCAGTGACATAACTCGCGTTAAACAATTCTAATAATGGATTACCGGGTACACGATGTAGGAATCTGAGAATAACATAGGTGATACCGTCCTCACCAGGAGCAGTGCTACTGCCTCTGGAGAGGGCTGCATCAAATTCATAATCTGTATATATCATGTTGCTTGCTCAACATGAAGTTAATGAGAACATTTCAGTCTGTGGACTTTGCCTGCAATTTCTCCCAAATGCTAGTTGGTAACATTTCAAAGCTGGAGACCTGAGCCCATTTTGTAAATAACTGATTGACTTTCTGTAGTGGGTTTGGGTGTGAAACTTGTCTATTTTTTACCAATAATTTTGTTTGTGCCTTTCAGGGAGCATAAGTTTCCAAATTTGAGCAAAAATGCAATAAATGAAAACTCGCTCGATTTCAATCAAACTTTTTTGACAAGTTGTATATGAAAAGGGTTTCATCTGGTCCAAGTCTCAGCATCGTAGCATAAATAAGAAGGGAGAAAAAAAATATTGAATTATGTGTCAAAAATTTTCCAAAATGGTCAAAAACGATTATCAAACAAAAATGTCAACTGAAATCATGTCTATGCATCTCAGCTATCACACTAGCATTTATTAAAAACAAATTATAATTAGTTTTATTAAAAAAAAAATTTAGTTAAAAAAAAAAAAGGGCAATTGGTTGATGTCAACCTCAGCCACAGATGGCAACACCTTAGACTTTATTTTTTACTTACTTGAACATTTATGTTACTTGAACATATATATCTCTTTCATTTTTTATTCAATTTACATGAAACTTACACCTTATATGTAAAGTTTATGTCTCTAAAATCGTAAGGAAGCGTTTTATCCCGAGTTCATTTATTGTTTTTATAATAGCAATAAACATGATATATTTGCATAATTTGGGAGGGAACTTAGACTATTTGTATTAGGAAAACTAAAGACGTTTTGGAAAATCCCCTCCTATTGATCCTTTATTATATGCTAATGTGTCAGAAAAGTGTCATAGAATGGTTATATCTGAAAGGTGTGTTTGTTCATTTACACATGAAAATGTGTAAAATTCGTTGAAAAAAATAAAAAAATAAAAAATTTCCTTTACTATTTAGGCTACAGTACTAAAACGTAGAACAATTGCAGTCCTTCTCATATACAACTAGTCAAAAAATAATGGTTGACATTGAACGACATCTTTACTTTTCCTAGTATGCCCCCTTTCCAGGCTTTGCCCAGGGGAGTATGCTGGTTAAGTCCACTAACAAAACCCTCTCATTCATTTTGTGTAAGTTAGGTCATTGTCTTCCTTGCCGCTACAAGCGTGGCCTGAAACAGTTTTAACATTTGAGGTGTTCTAAGGCTCTTATATGTCATACCCGTTTGATTATCAATTGAGTTAAGTTATTTCTGTTTAACATTATCATAGTTCTGATTGTGTCTGACCTGCTTGGCGGTATGTCTTTTCTTTTGTTGTTACTCACTATTTTTGATGACCTCATAAGTTTTATTCCTGATGTCATCATAAAACTGTTGTACATATTCAGGCTCATAATTGTTATACCAATGTTCAATGCTGACTATAAAGAATTTTCTTGCTCTTTGCTTACTGTTAGCCTGCGTCTACTCAGCTTAGTGCCAAGTAGGTCAACATTAGCCAGGTATAAATTAGCTGTTATGGCTAAATAGCCAGATATTAAGTCATCCATAATATCAGTTTCATGAGTTGTGTATGACAGGTTAAAGCCAATGCACCTATCGAGCACTGCTCCATATAATTGCGTTGGATGATTCTACTGATAATTTGAACATCATCATATGCATTGAGAAGGGCCATCAATCTTCTCCCATTGGTGTTTGGGAGTTGATCCCGTAATTGTTTGTGTTTAGCATTCAAATCCTCAATTAAGATCGTAGGGTTAGTATGTGCAAAATTAGGTAAGCCTGTATACTGGAGGAGGCCAGTAGGTGCATAGGCATTCAAAACATTAAGTGTAGAGTTACCAACGTGTACCCGGATACCATGATATTGAAACCTCTCTCGTTGTTGAATGGGATGTGGCTCATGTGGCAGGGATTTTTTAACATACATGCGACACGTATTTTTTATCTGGGATTTTGATCACTGTTAACTAGGCAGAGTCTGCGGGGTTTTACCAGCGGGAGTTATGGTTTCTTGGAGGCAGAAAATATCAATGTCTTCAGTCATAACCTTATGATAGAGGTCAGAATACCGTTTTCTATAAGGGCTCACCATAACCCGTGCAACCCGTTCTCGCACTTGCGTACAGTCAATATTGACTTATTAAATAAGTGCATATGTGACATACTAATTTATTGTGAATATTTTAGTTTACTTTGAAAAGCTTCATAGAAAACACCGACCTTACCTAACCTTCTTAGTATGTTAAGATTAGCATCTTATTGCTTTGTAATTACAATTATTACTTAACCTATACCTATAATAGGTTAAGTAATAATTGTAATTAAGAAGCAATAAGATGCTTATCTTAACATACTAAGAAGGTTAGGTAAGGTCAGTGTTTTCTATGAAGCTTTTCAAGGTAAACTAAAATATTCACAATAAATTAGTATGTCACATATGCACTTATTTAATAAGTCAATATTGACTGTACGAAAGTGCGAGAACGGGTTGACCCGTGTTACTTGGAACGTTTGTTCCTAGGTGCTGAATCTAAAACAACAACAACAAATCGTTTTCTATGCAAGAGCACTCTGGGCTCTCCGTAGCACTGGTCAGCACGTCACCTGTCGCCATATCTCTAATACCTCTTCTAGCTGAACCATCTGGGATGAGGTGAGTGCTGGCCGAGGAGGTCATCCACATCCGGTTCCACTACTTCATTATAACTACAAGCATCACTGGTTGCGTTCACAATCACTTTCATCATCTTCATCACTGCTATTTCCCTTCCAATAACTTCCATCAGCACCTGTATTCACGTCATAGTCTCCAACATCTGCATTACAATGTTCACTCTCACTAGCATTAAGCTCATTATCATGATCAGTTGTACTGTTATCTGCATCTACAACACTTTACTTTCCCGTGATGAATAGTTCCCCGCTGTTCATAGTGCACGGCGTCGATGTTGCTGGGGTGCGGGCGGGGGTACTGTCAGCCGGGGTGCCCTGCTGGTGTGAGGGTGAGGGGTACTGTCAGCCGGGGTGCCCTGCTGGTGTGAGGGTGGGGGTACTGTCAGCCGGGGTGCCCTGCTGGTGTGAGGGTGAGGGGTACTGTTAGCCGGGGTGCCCTGCTGGTGTGAGGGTGGGGGTACTGTCAGCCGGGGTGCCCTGCTGGTGTGAGGGTGGGGGTACTGTCAGCCGGGGTGCCCTGCTGGTGTGAGGGTGGGGGTACTGTCAGCCGGGGTGCCCTGCTGGTGTGAGGGTGGGGGTACTGTCAGCCGGGGTGCCCTGCTGGTGTGAGGGTGGGGGTACTGTCAGCCGGGGTGCCCTGCTGGTGTGAGGGTGGGGGTACTGTCAGCCGGGGTGCCCTGCTGGTGTGAGGGTGGGGGTACTGTCAGCCGGGGTGCCCTGCTGGTGTGAGGGTGGGGGTACTGTCAGCCGGGGTGCCCTGCTGGTGTGAGGGTGGGGGTACTGTCAGCCGGGGTGCCCTGCTGGTGTGAGGGTGGGGGCACTGTCAGCCGGGGTGCCCTGCTGGTGTGAGGGTGGGGGTACTGTCAGCCGGGGTGCCCTGCTGGTGTGAGGGTGGGGGTACTGTCAGCCGGGGTGCCCTGCTGGTGTGAGGGTGGGGGTACTGTCAGCCGGGGTGCCCTGCTGGTGTGAGGGTGGGGGTACTGTCAGCCGGGGTGCCCTGCTGGTGTGAGGGTGGGGGTACTGTCAGCCGGGGTGCCCTGCTGGTGTGAGGGTGGGGGTACTGTCAGCCGGGGTGCCCTGCTGGTGTGAGGGTGGGGGTACTGTCAGCCGGGGTGCCCTGCTGGTGTGAGGGTGGGGGTACTGTCAGCCGGGGTGCCCTGCTGGTGTGAGGGTGGGGGTACTGTCAGCCGGGGTGCCCTGCTGGTGTGAGGGTGGGGGTACTGTCAGCCGGGGTGCCCTGCTGGTGTGAGGGTGGGGGCACTGTCAGCCTGGGTGCCCAGCTGGGGTGTGGGCACGGGGTACTGTCAGCCGGGGTGCCCTGCTGGGGTGAGGGCATGGGGAACTGTCAGCCGGGGTGCCCATATTGTTCACACGGACATAGTTTACATGCCCTTTTGTAAACAAATACCCACCAATAGGGTTTTTTTTTAGGCTTCCGCGGCTAACCATGCATATTTCGTTACAGAAAATACACAGACAATGTACCGTAGTATATAATAGCAGGTAGAGAAGAGTCTATAAACTGCAGATACGCCTAGCAGCGCTTGTGACCATCACCTGGCAGCATGCGTGCCACCTATGGTATCTGACTGATGATGGTCCAGTGTCATGCTGATACTTCCCTTTAACACACTTAGAAGTCCCAGGAGTGTATAGAGCTCGGCGCTTGCATTAGCCATATCAGTAAAGCTCTGCGAGACGTCCGCTTTAGCTCAGTATAACGAGGTGACGACAGCCTCGACCCTCTGTATAAAAAAAAATCACACTGGAAAAACATCTTTCTGGAGTAGGGCAGCAGGGTCACAGATCACGTGCCCGGGTCTGACACCAGTGCCTGATTCCTTGGCCGGGACGCTAGGCTTGAATGAATAAATGATTAAATAAATGACAAGATACCCATGGGGTGAGGGGAATGTTGGGATAGGGGGAAGCGTTAGTAGGGGTGACAGGAAGGGTTTCTAGGGTGAGGCTAGGCTTACAGCAGCTAGGCGTTGTCACTCTTGTAGCAGGCCACACGGGCCTTCCTGCCACAGGGCACCGTGCAGCACTCCAGAGAGTCCTCGCTCAGTGTCTGCTCACCTGAAGTCAGTACATCCTCAGATGTACGGTCCACGATCGTCATACTTGGCGTGATCCCATCCGGGCGACGGCTGAGGGAAACTGCCGGCTTGTTGTGGGGTTGTATCCTGGGCGGGGTCAGTAATTCGTCCCTTGGGAAGGGGGGGAGGGGATACCTCATTATAGGCCAAACATGTACTATATGTATAAAGTATAACCTTGCTTTCTGTCCCCCTGAAACATTGAATTATTATTATTATTATTATTATTATTATTATTATTATTATTATTATTATTATTATTATTATTATTATATTATTATAATTATTATTATTATATCATATCTTATTATTATGCATTCTATTTGTTAACTACCCTGACACTGAATATTTTTTACTTATATGTATGTGGATCATTAGGGTTGACAGATGTTAATCTTCTTGTTTGAGGAGCTGTTCACTTGAGACAGTTAAGCAAGTCCCAGCTGTGTCTGGGTACAAGTGACAGGATGAACAACCCAGCGGGTTTTCTTCCTATTGGGGAGTGTTGTACATGCTGCTATGGCGGTGTGTCCACTCACAAGGTGAGTGACGCTGCTCAATAAACTCGCCCCTCAGGGCAAAATTTAAAGTTTCCATCTGTGTCCTCTTGTTTGCGTACCTTTCGTGCTTAATAGTTTGTCTTTATTTACCCTGTCACTTCCTCAGAGAATTTTATAGGTAGTGATCATGTCTCCCCTATCTCCTCTGTTTTTTCAGGTTGTGAGGTTCACTCCAGTAGATTTTCCTCGTAGCTAGTAACTTTGTTGTGTGTTTGACTAGATATGGACTCCCCGCTGGAGTCGCATACTCTATGATTGGTCAGACATACAAGGTATACTAGGTTCTGAATGATTCCTTACACAAGGTTCTGAAGGCAGTTCTTATGTTTGCCAGCTTTGCACATGTTGCTGATTATATTCTTTTGATGTAGGCTACAGGGGATAGGGCCGATGTCATGTACACCCCCAGATGTGTGTGAGAGTGTTGTGGACTATTGAGCAATGTTGTTGTATTCATCCTTCCTGGATATGAAGGTTGAGACACAAGTTGAGTGTTTGTATTGTGTTAAATGTTTCGTGTGATGCAGAGCTTCACAGAGCAGAGCAGAGCCCGCAGAATTTAACTTATATTTTATAAACAGCATTAATACACCAGTTTATCAGAGGCGGAAATTTGTTTTCATAATGAAGAAAACTGGTGGAGGGTTGTTAATGCAACCCGTCCTCGTAATAGAGCATCGTATTTTGACATATACTCTATGGCCAAAAATTGTTGTACTAGAAAATGGTAGTGGCTTGCGAAATTATCATACTGTCCCGTTTTCTGTTTTGGGTCCGCTGTTAAGTTAGGATAAGGGCACTTTAGTGCGACAGATTCTTGACGTTAGAAAACCTTAGGAGGACTATTGTATGACAGGAGGATGACAAGTGTTTCCGCTGCTGGGTCGACCATTCCTCTCTGTTGCATCCTGTATTCCCATTCATCCCCATTATAGGCCTGGGTAAACGTGGTCTCATTGTACAGAGTAACAGTAACAGTAATAATAGTAGTAGTAGTAGCAGCAATATTAATGGTACTAGTAATAGTAATATCAGAAATAGTAGTAGTATAGATAATAGTAGTAGTTGTATCAATAGCAGCTGTGGTATTTATGATATAAATATTGGTTACAGTAGCTTTCTGAGGTCGCTGTATCTTTTCAGCATATTGAGTCAGAGCCCGTTCCTCATTATTAGGTAGACGTGTCGGCTGCTCGCTCCAGTCATCATAGGTGTCCCCTAACCGGTGGCTGGTCGTTGGTGTGGTGGTTGACTGGGGCCTTGTGTCGGGCGTGCTCTGGGTGATAGGGGGGCCCTTGACCCCCGTGCTGAGGGCTCAGTCACTTGGCTTGGAGTATTCCGGCAATGGGGATTACCCCCACATTAGAACAGACGTTATTTGATGTGCTGGGTATCGACGTGGGTGCCGTGTGCAGTGGAAGTGTTGACGAAGCATAGGGCAGTGGTGAAGCTCTCCACTAGCTCGGACTACCGGATGTTTCAGGCGCCAATTTGAAGAGCGTACTTTCCAGTTGCTGGGTGCTGCTGGGTCGGTTGTTGTCTCCGACCGCAGTGGCGCTTCCACCTACATCAGCGTACATGGTGCGCTTATTGAATTCCCGGAGGACTTGTTGAGGAGATACTTTGGGCAGTTTGGAAAGTTAGTGAATGTGAGGATGAATGTTATCTCCTCCGGTATTAGCGATAGGACCTACCATTAACGCATAACGATCTACTGTAAATATATAGCTCTTGAAAGGGAACATTCGCTGTAACTAGCTGACATGTAACTATGTGTGAAGGATGGATGAAATTGTTAATGTAATAATCTAAGATGAGGTCTGACAAAGACCTTTTGTGCCCTCTGAAATGCTTTTGTGCTACCGCTCACAGGATGAGTATGGGGTGCACAATAAACTAGCCGCCTTTGGCGGCAACAATCAATCAAAATCCTCCAGTCGCTTGAAGGGCGTCCTCAACGGCATCTAGACGCTCCGATCTGACATCCCTTCCTCTGTCACACTGATGGGGTACTACCTTCCGTGTTTATTACGCACGGTAGCCGCAGACCTGTTTCTGTTGTTGCTTGTCGGGCTACATGGCTGCAGGGTGCTCTGCGAGCGTCGTCGACCACGTTAATCTATTCCACGAGGAGGACTTCCTCCCACTGATTGTTAAAGAGGCTACAGGAGGTGTGATTTTTGCCCTTGGATAGCTTGTATGTATGTAAGGTAGTAAAGCTGCAACGTGTGAGGATCGGACTGCCGGGCGACGTGCAGTTGTCGTCTGCGGCTGCCATGAGTGCTGTCAGGGTGGGTGTGGTTCAGCGGGTCGACCTTCCCCTGCCTCCCACTTCTGTGGCTGCAACCAAGGCTCCCGTCTCGGCTTGCTCGCCATCTTCTGCCTGCCGTGCCTGTGGGGTGTGGGGGGTCACGGCCTCCATTTGTGTTTAGACCGAACCCCCAGGTCATAGCCGCTGCTGAGGTTCTGCGTACCTATGCCAGGTCACGGACTTTCTGCATCACTCGGGAATCGGATTTTGTGGCGGTGACGGGTTCGGATGACCTGCACCCTGATCCAAAGTGCTCGTGGTGCTTTTCATCTGTTTTGGCCTCGTATGGTCCCACCTGGGCGGAGGTGGGGGATTTTGTGAGCTGCGTGTCTTCCTACAGCGAAGGGACTGTGACTGATAATGTTCGGGTGGACACTGAGGTGGTGGTGGCGGATATTCCTGTAACGGATGCGGGTACTTGTGTGGGGAGCTCTGTGTTGGTTCCTGTGTCCCCCCTCCCTCGTGTGCCTCCTGCTGTGGGGCTTCCCGAAGAGGGAGGTGGTACCCCCTCCTGTTGTTGCTGATGCGGCCCATGAACTCGTGGTAGTTCTTAAGAAAGATAGTCGCCGAGGGGCCTGTGCGCCTGTGCCCGGTGCCCAGCGGTTCGTTGCGAGTTTGAGCCCTGTGGTCTCGCCCCCGCCCCCCCCCCCCCCCCGCATGTTACTGCCACCTTCAGGAGGGGGTGTAGGGGTAGGTGGGGGTAGCCGCGTCAGGGGGCGATGTATCAGTTGCTGATGTGGAGTCTGGTCCCTGCATGACAATCCGGGTGTGGCCGGTTTCCTGTTTCTCATCCACTGCATGTGTTAGGTTGCCTTCTCACGTATGTTCCTTGCTTCTGGTATATTGCTGTGTTTCGATTGCTGTTTTTGTTGTGCGCCCTTCAGGCCGTTTGATTGTTGATTTTTATTGTTTGTAACGTGTGATGCTTTTGTGTCCGTTTTGGGCTGCCTTGGGTATTTGTCGTTTTGTATGACCCTGTTGCTAATGTACTTCTATATTTGTGTTTTCATAAAACACTACTGTGGGTTTGGTTAGGGGATTATTGTTTTGTTCTCTTGTAACTTGTACTTTTGTTGTTAGTTTCTTTTTTGTATTTGTTTTAATGGTATTTATGTAGTATGGTTCCGCATGTAAATATATATAAAAAAATCTATTTAATGTCGTGATATAAAAATTTTCACCATATTTTTCCTCTTCGGTTCCCCTACCCAATTGTTCACATCCTTACTATTAGTCAACAAGGATTTCTATCACCGCCTCCGCTCGAACCCACTCTCAATCCTCAAATTTCCATCCAAATCTAGTCGAGAGCGAATTTTTTTTTTTGTACTAAAAAATACATTTCTGTCTTTTACTAAAAGCCATCGTCTAGCGGGGGGGAGGGATAAGGTCTCTGAGTCTCTTCAGCATATTGGGCCAGAGCCCATTCCTCATTAATTATTCAAGTCCTTGCCCTCATTAGGTAGAATATGTCGCCCCTCCCCCTTCCTGGCAACCAGCCACCTACTCCGGGGCAGAAACCAATTACGCGCTGTGAATGTGTGTTGTGTCCGGCCGTCGCTTGCGAGTGTTTCACGATGGTTGGCCGAGACGAAAGTGGATACAGCTTAAGTGGCCAAGGACCAAGACATTACCACTTTGAAATGGATTTTCACTTTTGGCGCGTGTGCTCTGCGGACCGCTGGACGGAACCAAACAATGGGGCTCTGGAAATTATGACAACAATTGAAACCTATTATACCAGGAACGATCTAGAGTGCCATGCTGAATGTGAGCGGGAGGCACGATGTCTGGCACCCGGGTATGGTGCTCCAGAGCCAGTCGTGAGGGCATATATATACACTAATAATTAATGAATCACTATATATGGATTATCGTTGACGAGTGTTCCGCTGCTGCCAATATGCGAACCAGCGGCATTGTTTACATGTGGCAGGCAGTGCCTCCACTCCTCAGTTGGAGGAGTGCTTCCACCCCTCAGTTGGAGGAGTGCTTCCACCCCTCAGTTGGAGGAGTGCCTCCACCCTTCAGTTGGAGGAGTGCCACCAACTCTCAGATGGAAGAGTGCCTCCACCCCACAGTTGGAGGAGTGCCTCCAACCCTCAGTTGAAGGAGTGCCTCTACCCCTCAGTTGGAGGAGTGCCTCCACCCATCAGTTGGAAGAGTGCCTCCACCCCACAGTTGGAGGAGTGCCTCCAACCCTCAGTTGGAGGAGTGCCTCCAGTCCTCAGTTGGGGGAGTGCCTCCACCCCTCAATTGGGGGAGTGTCTCCCACCCCTCAGTTGGAGGAGTGCCTCCACCACTCAGTTGGAAGAGTGCCTCCACCCCACAGTTGGAGGAGTGCCTCCAACCCTCAGTTGGAGGAGTGCCTCCAGTCCTCAGTTGGGGGAGTGCCTCCACCCCTCAGTTGGGGGAGTGTCTCCCACCCCTCAGTTGGAGGAGTGCCTCCATCCCTCAGTTGGGGGAGTGCCTCCCACCCCTCAGTTGGAGGAGTGCCTCCACCACTCAGTTGGAGGAGTGCCTCCCACCCTCAGTGTGAGGAGTGTCCTCCAACCCTCTGTTGGAGGAGTGCCTCCAATCCTCAGTTGGAGGAGTGCCTCCAACCCTCAGTTGGGGAAGTGCCTCCAACCCTCAGTTGGAGGAGTGCCTCCAACACAGTTGAAGGCACTCCACAGTTGGACAGTTGAGGCTTTGCCTCAACTGTCCAACTGTCCTCGGGCCAAACTAGAGTAGCCACCACACTACACAAAGACAACTGATGAACACACACTACTAGTGAAAGACTAAGCAACTGCAATTAACACTCTCAGAGATACTGGATGAAGTATTCTCTGTGTCTCCATGTCTTTCCCTCAAGCCCCTGAAACCCCAACGTGCGGGATAAATACCAGGAATGTTGTAACGTTCATTGTCAGCAAAATAGAGCAAGAATATCAGAATTTAATTTCTAAATATATTATATGATATAGATATTGTCCAGGAGGATGATATGGACCGGGTAGCTAAAGCTGCATGTGATAAACCTGAAACTGACCTGGACGTAGGCATTTCGATTTCTTTTGTAAAAAGGTCTTATTGAGGAAGTTATGGCTGTCCAGAACACCAATTGCTGATAATCGAATCGGCAGAAAGCACTAGTATACAGAGTCATGTTTAGGACCAAGAACTATATAGAGAAACAGCACAAAACATTGGACAGTGTGACACTGTAATTGCCAGAATTAAGTCATGGATTTCGGTACTTTTAGCAGGCGGGGCAGAAACTGGCAATGAACCCAAACAGGAAGCATTCCAATTGTAAACAATGTGAAACAAGCGCTGGGACACACTGTTCCAGCACTATATCTCTGAGCGTCCTGTTATCAAGTGACTTCAAACCAAATGGTATCAGATACTTTGAGCTGTGCAACTCTTTCACCGTTGCATCTCACGAATATTGTGCAACACCCAGAGTTTGCTAGTACAGGCCTCTACACTACACTCACTTTCCCATGTTTTGTCTTGAGTCCTGTACGACTGACCATCCTGTGAGATGGTCATACTAGATGAACTACACAGGGAAATCACATTAACGTGATATATCAATGAACATAGTCAACAGAAGGCTTGGGGAGGGTTCGAACCTATGCGCTGGGTGTTCCCAGATGTGCTCTAGTCAACTGCACCACGACATGGTCAAAAGAATTTTGACCATGTGATACACTCATAGCTAGCTGTGATGAACTCATAGATTGCTGTGATGAACTCATAGATAGCTGTGATGAACTCATAGATAGCTGTGATGAACTCATAGATAGCTAGCTGTGATGAACTCATAGATAGCTGTGATGAGCTCATAGATAGCTGTGATGAACTCATAGATAGCTGTGATGAACTCATAGATAGCTGTGATGAACTCATAGATAGCTGTGATGAACTCATAGCTAGCTGTGATGAACTCATAGATAGCTGTGATGAACTCATAGATAGCTGTGATGAACTCATAGATAGCTGTGATGAACTCATAGATAGCTGTGATGAACTCATAGATAGCTGTGATGAACTCATAGATAGCTGTGATGAACTCATAGATAGCTGTGATGAACTCATAGATAGCTGTAATGAACTCATAGATAGCTGTGATGAACTCATAGATAGCTGTGATGAACTCATAGCTAGCTGTGATGAACTCATAGATAGCTGTGATGAACTCATAGCTAGCTGTGATGAACTCATAGATAGCTGTGATGAAATCATAGATAGCTGTGATGAACTCATAGATAGCTGTGATCAACTCATAGACAGCTGTGATGAACTCATAGATAGCTGTGATCAACTCAAAGATAGCTGTGATCAACTCATAGATAGCTGTGATGAACTCATAGATAGCTGTGATCAACTCATAGATAGCTGTGATCAACTCATAGACAGCTGTGATGAACTCATAGATAGCTGTGATCAACTCAAAGATAGCTGTGATCAACTCATAGATAGCTGTGATCAACTCATAGACAGCTGTGATGAACTCATAGACAGCTGTGATGAACTCATAGACAGCTGTGATGAACTCATAGACAGCTGTGATCAACTCATAGATAGCTGTGATCAACTCATA
This sequence comes from Procambarus clarkii, assembly GCF_040958095.1. Classification (NCBI taxonomy): domain Eukaryota; kingdom Metazoa; phylum Arthropoda; class Malacostraca; order Decapoda; family Cambaridae; genus Procambarus; species Procambarus clarkii. The sequence goes on from NC_091153.1 coordinate 14,124,035, forward strand.
GCTAGCTGTGATGAACTCATAGATAGCTGTGATGAACTCATAGATAGCTGTGATGAACTCATAGATAGCTGTGATGAATTCATAGATAGTTGTGATGAACTCATAGATAGCTGTGATGAACTCATAGCTAGCTGTGATGAACTCATAGACAGCTGTGATCAACTCATAGACAGCTGTGATGAACTCATAGCTAGCTCTTGAAGTATACTCTGTTACCGTACATATAGAACAGGATCGCTGCATATTGCTGTGTAAACCAAAGCTTGTTAAAAAATAAAAACTTCCCTCCTTGCGGTTGAAGAAGGTGATCAGGCATCATGTATACCTAGCCATGTATACCTCTTGCCCCCAGACGTACTATGATAGCATGACCATGTATACCTCTTGCCCCAGACGTACTATGATAGCATGGCCATGTATACCTCTTGCCCCCAGACGTACTATGATAGCATGACCATGTATACCTCTTGCCCCAGACGTACTATGATAGCATGGCCATGTATACCTCTTGCCCCCAGACGTACTATGATAGCATGACCATGTATACCTCTTGCCCCAGACGTACTATGATAGCATGGCCATGTATACCTTTTTCCCCCAGACGTACTATCATTGCATGGCCATGTATACCTCTTACCCGAGACGTACTATGATTGTATTGCCATGTATACCTCTTGCCCCCAGACGTACTATGATAGCATTACCATGTATACCTCTTGCCCCAGACGTACTATGATATCATGGTCATGTATACCTCTTGCCCCCAGACGTACTATGATAGCATGGCCATGTATACCTCTTGCCCCCAGACGTACTATCATTGCATGACCATGTATACCTCTTGCCTCCAGACGTACTATCATTGCATGACCATGTATACCTCTTGCCCCCAGACGTACTATAATATCATGGCCATGTATACCTCTTGACCCCAGACGTACTATGATAGCATGGCCATTTATACCTCTTGCCCCCAGACGTACTATAATATCATGGCCATGTATACCTCTTGCCCCCAGACGTACTATAATATCATGGTCATGTATACCTCTTGCCCCCAGACGTACTATGATAGCATGGCCATGTATACCTCTTGCCCCCAGACGTACTATGATAGCATGGTCATGTATACCTCTTGCCCCCAGACGTACTATGATAGCCTGACACGACATATGGGACGCTGTTTACAATGAGGAGAATTTGTACTGGACAATTTCTATATCAGCGTTTCCCTCAGTAACACAGAAATGTGTTTGTATAACTTCACAAAATAAATTACAGAAGCAAGGAGAAGAAGTCCCACACCATAACTCCCCATCATTATCACTCATGAAGGGTTGTTGAGAAGTCACGTTATCAGTCTTATCAGTGAGCTTCCTAACACACGTCAACATTGCTCTAGAACCCGAAGATTTTGTCTTCCGGTTGAAGATATGATGACCAAACCACACACCGCGAGATGGGGAGACGACGACGTGTCGGTCCGTCCTGGACTAGTATCACGTCCTGGACCACACGAGTTGATAATGGTCCAGGATGGACCGAGGCGTCGTCGCTTCTCCATCTTCTGAGTTGTAGTTTGGCCATCAAAACTGTTAATGATCTCTTGGGACAGTCTTTAACAACAATACCCTCGGGTTGTGTCAGTCTTTAACAACAATACCCTCGAGTTGTGTCAGTCTTTAACAACAATACCCTCGGGATGTGTCAGTCTTTAACAACAATACCCTCGAGTTGTGTCAGTCTTTAACAACAATACCCTCGAGTTGTGTCAGTCTTTAACAACAATACCCTCGAGTTGTGTCAGTCTTTAACAACAATACCCTCGGGTTGTGTCAGTCTTTAACAACAATTCCCTCGGGTTGTGTCAGTCTTTAACAACAATACCCTCGAGTTGTGTCAGTCTTTAACAACAATACCCTCGGGTTGTGTCAGTCTTTAACAACAATACCCTCGGGTTGTGTCAGTCTTTAACAACAATACCCTCGAGTTGTGTCAGTCTTTAACAACAATACCCTCGGGTTGTGTCAGTCTTTAACAACAATACCCTCGAGTTGTGTCAGTCTTTAACAACAATACCCTCGGGTTGTGTCAGTCTTTAACAACAATACCCTCGGGTTGTGTCAGTCTTTAACAACAATACCCTCGGGTTGTGTCAGTCTTTAACAACAATACCCTCGGGTTGTGTCAGTCTTTAACAACAATACCCTCGGGTTGTGTCAGTCTTTAACAACAATACCCTCGGGTTGTGTCAGTTTTTAACAACAATACCATCGGGTTGTGTCAGTCTTTAACAACAATACCCTCGGGTTGTGTCAGTCTTTAACAACAATACCCTCGGGTTGTGTCAGTTTTTAACAACAATACCCACAAGTTGTGACTGTCTTTAACAACAATACCCTCGAGTTGTGACTGTCTTTAACAACAATACCCTCGAGTTGTGACTGTCTTTAACAACAATAACCTCGGGTTGTGACAGTCTTTGTCACAACCCGAGGGTATTGTTGTTAATCTTTAACAACAATACCCTTGGGTTGAAGGATATTAGGGAATTCCCAATCCAAGGCAATAATCTATGCCTTGTCCTAAGTTCATCGATTTGTGAAATAGTCTCTTGCTTTCAATACATGTAAATATTCAGTTCTGCATCTAGCACCCCCTCGTGGCCAACGTTGTGTTGCAAGAACTCAATTATCTTACCCTTGGTAAGATAATCCCCGACTACAGACGCTGGAGGAGAGTAAACGTCTACACAATACTCAGCATGTGATCACCAGGTCAACCGGGTCATTACTGGCACCTCCGGGTCGCAGCAAGCAATGGCCTTACAGAACACGTTTTTACCAAGTAAGACTGCTTCTCCAAGCTGGCGGAAAACCCGATACCATTCACTAATATTAAATACAATATGCAGATAATATTGTTGCTGTTGTATACACAAGTTATCCCATAGAAAGTGTAGCTTGTGGTGGAATTTTCCATCAATAGAAAACGGGATATCATTGCCAAACAGTACTATAAATTCACCAGCTATTTTATTGGGAATTCTTAAATACAGTAGTCTTTGGACTTATTACATCATAAAAACATCTCATTTGAATTAACTTAATTATCAGTATCAAAATAGAGTAAATGTGACCCTTCTATTACTTACTGACATCTGGACAAGGAGAACCAAGGAGTCAGTGGTGAGAGAGGTCAGCAATTGTTGTTAAAAAAGACCGAGTCGTTAGAGCAAATTCATCTTCTATAATTCTCTTGGACGAAGTGTTATGGAGATCAAATTAGTGTTCTACCATCATCAACACGCTGTCAACAACCACAAGGGAAGAGTCTTTCCGAAATCTTATCTAAGTCATTATTAGCCAGTAATGTAGGTAGATATGATTAATTCCGGTTAGGACACGAATGAACGACTCAACCCAGGTAATTAAGCCTTGGTCCTTATCTTATATAATATACAGTGTTTCATCTGATATAGCTGTCATATATTAGGATTCGGCTTACAGCTAGTACCCTTTGAGAGGAACAAGAAGAGGAAACAAGAATTAAACTTGGTACATCAGTTACTTGGGGTGTTGGAAGCTAGCCTCACACGAGGATTATTGGTGTCTACATCCTAGTTATACCTGGTGGACTAGGCCTATCATACAAAAGATAAGGCACCCAAATGTTATTTACTAATATATGTAGTTGAATACTGTAGTTTGATTGGCTGCATATATATATATATATATATATATATATATATATATATATATATATATATATATATATATATATATATATATTTATATATATATATATATATATATATATATATATATACATATATATATATATTTATATATATATATATATATATATATATATATATATATATATATATATATATATATATATATATATATATATATATATATAATAGTATATTTTGGTAGCAGTCTTTCCTGTAGACATATATTATTAAATATGACCGAAAAAGTAAGATTAATAATTCTAACACGAATTTTCTCGATCGTTCGTACGTTTCTTTTCACTGTTGGTGGTAATTCAAAAATCAATTCTCCAAAATTAATTTTTATTTCTAGTCTGACGCGACACTTGAGCGCGTTTCGTAAAACTTATTACATTTTCAAAGACTTTAGTTACACATACACAACTGAATAGAACTTACACATCTCCGATTTGTTTATATCTACATTTGAGGGAGGTGGATGGGGTGAGGTGGTATTTAATAGGGTATTAATTTCATTAACACAAGACAGAACACGAAACAATGGGTATTGAATAGAAATGATTGTAGAAAGCCTATTGGTCCATATTTCTTGATGCTTCTATATTGGAGCGGAGTCTTGAGGTGGGTAGAATATAGTTGTGCATTAATTGGCTGTTGATTGCTGGTGTTTACTTTTTAATGTGTAGTGCCTCGCAAACGTCAAGCCGTCTGCTATCGCTGTATCTATCGATGATTTCTGTGTTGTTTACTAGGATTTCTCTGGTGATGGTTTGGTTGTGGGAAGAGATTATATGTTCCTTAATGGAGCCCTGTTGCTTATGCATCGTTAAACGCCTAGAAAGAGATGTTGTTGTCTTGCCTATATACTGGTTTTTTTGGAGCTTACAGTCCCCGAACAAGCGAACAAGCCTGAATGGTCCCCAGGACAATATGCAACTGACAATATGCATGCAATATGCAATATGGGTGTGAGTTTTCAGTTGCATATTGTCCTCGGGACCATTCAGGCTTGTTCGCATTTGTGTTCCTCACGTGTGCCCCAAAGAATGAGGTGATTTGGTAAAATGCTATGCCCAAGATAACTATCCGAGTGCCGGCGGTGGGGTGGTTCAAATAGCCTCGGCTATCACCTCATTATGTCCGGTCGTGATGGTCAAGTGGATTAAGGCGTCTTGTACATACCAGTTGCGTTGCTTCTGGGAGTATGGGTTCGAGTCACTTCTGGGGTGTGAGTTTTCAGTTATATATATATATATATATATATATATATATATATATATATATATATATATATATATATATATATATATATATATATATATATATATATATATATATATATATATATATATATATATATATATATATATATATATATATATATATATATATATATATATATTAGTATATTTTGGTAGCAGTCTTTCCTGTAGACACATATTATTAAATATGACCGAAAAAGTAAGATTAATAATTCTAACACAAATTTTCTCAATCTTTCGTACATTTCTTTTCACTGTTGGTGGTAATTCAAAAATCAATTCTCCAAAATTCATTTTTATTTCTAGTCTGACGCGACACTTGAGCACGTTTCATAAAACTTATTACATTTTCAAAGACTTTAGTTACACATACACAACTGAATAGAACTTACACATCTCCGATTTGTTTATATCTACATTTGAGTGAGGTGGATGGGGTGAGGTGGTATTTAATAGGGTATTAATTTCATCAACACAAGACAGAACACGAAACAATGGGTATTGATTAGAAGTGATTGTAGAAAGCCTATTGGTCCATATTTCTTGATGCTTCTATATTGGAGCGGAGTCTTGAGGTGGGTAGAATATAGCATTAATGTGCATTAATTGGCTGTTGATTGCTGGTGTTGACTTTTTAATGTGTAGTGCCTCACAAACGTCAAGCCGTCTGCTATCACTGTATCTATCGATGATTTCTGTGTTGTTTACTAGGATTTCTCTGGCGATGGTTTGGTTGTGGGAAGAGATTATATGTTCCTTAATGGAGCCCTGTTGCTTATGCATCGTTAAACGCCTAGAAAGAGATGTTGTTGTCTTGCCTATATACTGGGTTTTTTGGAGCTTACAATCCCCAAGAGGGCATTTGAAGGCATAGACGACGTTGGTCCTGTCAGGGACCAACGTCAGCTCCTGCAGATGTCAGACATCTGCAAAAGCTGAAGGAGGCGTTTGAGCAGAGTTCCGTGCTGCGTTTCACTAATGAGATGGAAAAGGATGGGAAGCTGCCCTTTCTAGATGTAACAGTCATGGAAAAGAGCGGAGGTTTCCACACTGCAGTCTACACTAAGGAAACGAACATAGGAATGTGCCTAAATGCCAACAGCAACTGCCCAGACAGGTAAAAGAGGAGTGTTGTTAACGCATATGTCGACCGTGCTCTCAGCCACAGCTCAGAATGGAAGCAAGTCGACGAAGAACTCTGTAGGGTAAGGCAGGTCCTAGTCAACAACGGCTTCTCCAATGGTTTCGTCGAAGACATCATAAGAAGGAAAGTGAAACGCCATGCAACCTCTGAAGAGACAACTAACACAACACCTATACCCCCTATTAGACTATTTTACAGGAACTTCTTTTCCACAGCTCATAAAACGGAGGAAAGGGTCCTGAAAGATATTGTTAATAGAAACGTTATCCCTACAGACAAAAATCAGAGGATACAACTGACGATTTACTATAAAACCAGAAAAACGGCCAGCCTACTCATGAGAAACTCTCCAGACACAAAGCAGAACGCTTTAAAAGAGACCAACGTCGTCTATGCCTTCAAATGCCCTCTTGGGGATTGTAAGCTCGAAAAAAACAGTATATAGGCAAGACAACAACATCTCTTTCTAGGCGTTTAACGATGCATAAGCAACAGGGCTCCATTAAGGAACATATAATCTCTTCCCACAAACAAACCATCGCCAGAGAAATCCTAGTAAACAACACAGAAATCATCGATAGATACAGCGATAGCTGACGGCTTGACGTTTGCGAAGCACTACACATTAAAAAGTCAACACCAGCAATCAACAGCCAATTAATGCACAACTATATTCTACCCACCTCAAGACTCCGCTCCAATATAGAAGCATCAAGAAATATGGACCAATAGGCTTTCTACAATCACTTCTAATCAATACCCATTGTTTCGTGTTCTGTCTTGTGTTGATGAAATTAATACCCTATTAAATACCACCTCACCCCATCCACCTCACTTAAATGTAGATATAAACAAATCGGAGATGTGTAAGTTCTATTCAGTTGTGTATGTGTAACTAAAGTCTTTGAAAATGTAATAAGTTTTACGAAACGCGCTCAAGTGTCGCGTCAGACTAGAAATAAAAATGAATTTTGGAGAATTGATTTTTGAATTACCACCAACAGTGAAAAGAAATGTACGAAAGATTGAGAAAATTCGTGTTAGAATTATTAATCTTACTTTTTCGGTCATATTTAATATATATATATATATATATATATATATATTGTTGGGGTTCCACCTCTCTACCCTTACTCTGGGGTGAGCAATAGTTATGCTCAAGGTCACTCACCGTAGCCCTGCGGGTCTTCCCTCGATCCTCACGGCGCCACTGCACGCCAGGAGAGTCTCCCAGTCGATCTTAACGGCCTCTTATTAAGAAAGAGTGAGAACACGACTCGTTCACTTGACTGTCGTGTGCCCTCCCCAGCAATCGGGCTCTACGGTTAACCACAAGGTCGCCAACTGGTGTTTTAGGTGGCCAGTAACACCATCAGTGGACTGGTGGAATGAGTGGTAGCCTTGGCAAGGTCACACTCAAAGGATCAGGAATCAGGCAGGTACTTATTGTTATCACTCAATGCTTACCAGTATAATATAGCCACAAGATCAATGGAGGGGATGATATAAACACAAAGATAGTTTTGTATTATACTTAAAATGTATGAAAGATGTCACAAAGGCCAAACAACAACAATTAAGTCAACTGATCCCGACGCGGCCGGAAGTTCCCACGGATAGTATGCGATCACTAGGTGGCAACACTCCCCTCCTCATCAAGTGTCAAGAACAGCTGATTGCCTGGCTCCCGTGCGAAAGCTTTGCTTGTTTTCTAGATTCGCGCGCGCTGTTTCTTTAAATTCTCCAATAATACTATGAACTCGCACACACGATATTGGCTACAATAGCACGTATCACTTGGTTACACTGTACTCAGGCTCAAACAGTCTTTTCTACAATTAATGCTACCATGACTCACTGTAATGGTCTTACACTGTTATTCATCCAACAATATATTATGAAATATTAACACTGGAGTTTTCAGTACTTTCTCTCGTGGGCGATAACGCAATAATTCACTGTACTCACAAATGGTTCATCACTGCATAAACATGGCATATATAATGTAGGTACATCAAATATCAATACATGGAAAATAGATGATTTCTGGGCACACAGCCTAACTTTCAAATACTGGCATAATATTATATATAATTTACCACTATATGTTCATATCAAAATCTATAGAAAGATATACACAACACAGTAAATTTATCACTTGTTCCTGGCGCCTGTACACACCAATAATCATCATGAATATTACAAGTACTCTTGATAGTACTGTCTAGCACACTGGTGCTTTATCGTGACATGGGTGAGACTTGCTCACGACATATAAAATCCTCAGGCTAGATAATATAGCCAAATAACATAGCTAACTAAAGGGGAATGGGGAGGGAACTAGAAACACCTACTTCACCCTATCCTCCGATGAGAGTCGAGATGTAGCTCCTGGTCCTCGTGTCGGGAACGCCCCCACACTACACGTCGTCGTGTCCTACCAGAGCCTCTCGTCGTCCCACCGTTTAGCGCGTCGTCTCCGTGCCTCCTCACTGCAGGTCCGTCCTCCTTCTTAACTTCTTGAAGGTTGGAGTCGGTCTCCTGGCCGTCGTCTTCTCCCATCAACGGCTGTCGCCTACGTCTCAGCTACAGTCGTCCGGTTTCCCCAAATAGTCCTCTCTTCCTCAGCTACCCAGTGGCTCTGTCTGCCACTACGCTGTCACGAACTGGTGAATTGCCACAGACGCCACATACGTCACTGCACGGCTTCACTGCTTCTTGCACAGCACCTGACTGGAGCACTTGTTGCTCAAATAACCGTCAATTCCCTCTTCTGGTTCAACACATGAACTAGGGAAGACTTCTCAGAGTACTGGCGGACTTCAGGTGACGCGTAAATCCACGGGAGCGGGAAACTACTGTCCAACTGACAGGACCATTCGTCGCACGTCCGACCTCTATGACGTGTCGTGTCTGACTGCTGGTGCCAGCTCGGCGCGCGGGCTGGACCCCCTTCCTTCGTGACGTCACTTTCGCTATGGGAAGTTTTCATTGGCTCCCGGTGCCACATTGCTGTCGGTGACCAATCCGGTGCCACTGACGTCACACGGTTTTGGCGGGAGATCAGGGAGGCCAGCGCCATCTTGGCTCCCTAAAGGGCCTAAACCACAGGCCAAAATATTACTATTTCACAAATTTCTCAGCTCTCCGAGAATACTTCACTCTCTCCCATATATCAAATTGTAGCCTGCAACGTAGAGAACGCTTGGGAAAAGCAGACATGACTCTTACTGCAGGCGTGGGAGAATAATAAGGGGGGAAACTCCGTCACATACCCCTCCCCTTAAAATAAGAGTCATGTCTGGTTAGTGCATGCGGGATAGGGCATCCGCTACTACGTCGTCCTTCCCCTTGATGTGCTTGACCTTGATCCTTGTCAGACTCTCAGTGCGGGTGAGACTGGAGCCGTCCGCCCTGGACCACTTTTCTTCCTCCTCCGGGAATCCTCGGTCCCTCGGTACACTCAGAACCGTCTTCCGCTGGGTTTCTCGGGTACTCGTTCCGTCCTGCCTGGCGGCTCTCCCTTCCACATTGAAGACAGGTCTCAGGTGGTCTGCGTGACACACCTGTTTCTTTCGGGGTCCATCCGGCTTCCCAATCTCGTACGACACTGGACCCAACCGTCGCAGCACTTGGTATGGTCTCTCGAACCGCGACTTGGTCACTCTACCTCTACCTGGCAGCACAACCCTTACCTGGGATCCGACCTGAAAATCCCTCGGCGCAACTCTCCTGTCGTACCACTCCGACATCTTCCGTTGCGCCTTCTTCAGGAGTTTCCTAGCCAGTCCCTTCGCTCTAGTGAGACGTTCTTTGAACTTCTGGACATATTTATTCACCGTTCCCACGGTCGCTCCTGGTGTCCATCGTTCCTTCATCATAGATAGCATGGTATATATAATATAGATAAATGGAAAGTAAGCCTTCTCAGGACCCACACGTCCTCCTTCGGCCTCACTAACCAATTCGGGGAACTCCTCCTGCTGCAACTTTCCGAGACGAGTGCGGTTTACCCCTGGAGAACCGGTGAGTGTCACCTGCAACTCACCATTCGGGCTACTCTCGCCCTCCACTCGTTCTCTGGGTCCTACGCAGAGGTGATCTGTTCCCAGGCTGTCAGTCGACTCCTCAGCCCCATCAGATCCACAACCTCCTGGTTCTTCGCGTTGTCTCGGTGTCACAGTACAAACTGGGATCGCCACCGGTGTGATTCCCTTCTCGTCCCCACAGACGTTCAACTCTCCGCCTGTCTCCTTGTACTGTTCTATGCACTCTTCGCCTTTCACGAGATGCGGGAGGACAAATCCTCCACACGCGTCATTCCCCAAGATGACCTGTGCCTCCATCTTGGGCATTGATGTACAGACTCCCACCACTAGGGTCTGGCAGCCATATTCGGAATCTAAAGTTACCTGGTGTAGGGGCATCCTCACTGGGCCTCCCACAGTGGCCACCCGTGCCACCCCCCACACTGGTACTTTCGTAACCCTCGGGGAACAGGGTTTCACTCACCAGGGTAAAATCAGCCCCGGTGTCTCTTAGCATCTTCACTGGGATGGGGTCTGCGACCCCCATCCTTACGGTTCCTTGACACATGAATGGGTGAACTTTCTTCTCCCCATTCAGCACGGGTTCATCCCGCACTCCCTCGGCCCTCTGGTCCTCGAGCATCACTAAAGCAACGTGTCCCTGCTGCTTAGGGCATCTGCATTCCCGCGCGACGTGTCTGGGTATTCCGCAGTTGTAGCAGCGGCCCCTCGGCGGAGACCATCCACCACCGCTCGCCTTATCACTGCCTCCAGAGACCGTCACACCCTGTGTCCTTCTCGCCTCACTTGTCGTTTCCTTCGTTGCAGTAACAACTTCCGAGCTCTCATCTTGGCTCTCCTCTATCGGTTCTACAGCACCTTTTGTTCCTCTGTCGTCCCATCTCGCGCGGTGGGACTTGGGAGAACTCGCTTCTGTCCTCCATCCACTCGTCCTCCTATAATTCCTACTGCTTCCGGAGTACGCGGGTGATCGATGCTGTCCCTCTCGGCTTGGGTGTAGTACTTCCTCTAACATGTCGGCTCGGTCGGCTGCGGCCCTTAGGTTCTTTATGTCCGCCTCCTTTATCCTCATCCTGATCTCAGGAGAGAGCACGGACATAAACTTTTCCATGGCCATTAGTTCCTTGATCTCTTCGGCCGACCTCGCTTCTTCAGAGTCCAGCCACTTAAGGAGCTTTCTTTCTATGTGCCTCGCCGTCTCCGCATACGATTTTCCTGGCGACCGGGTACATTCTCTAAACCTCTTTCTGTAACACTCTGGCGTGAGCTTAAAGGAACGGAGCACAGCTCGTTTTACCACATCGTAGTTGGTGCATTCCTGGAAGTCGAGCATAGTGAAGGCTTCACGAGCTTCACCTGTGAGCCTCCCTTGGACCAATTGCGCCCATTCCGCCCTCGGCCACCTCTTCATAGCAGCAACTCTCTCAAAGTGATCGAAGAAATCTTCGGCTTCACTAGGCACATAGACCGGCAGGTCTCGTTCCCTCACTCGTCGGTCTTCCTGTGGCGGCGGAGCAGGTACACTTAGTCCTAATTCAATTCGCTTCAGCTCTACTTCCTTTTTGGCTTCTATTTCCATTTGTCTCAGCCTAACTTCTTGCTCGTGTTCTTCCTGGCGTAGCTGTGCTTCTAGCTCCTCACGCCTTAGCTGCTCTTCTGCTTCTCGCTTTTCTCTGCGCTGCTGTGCTTCTGCTTCTCGCTCTTCTTTGCGCTGCTGTGCCTCTCGCTCTTCATTGCGCTCCTGTGCTTCTCGCTCTTCTCTGCGCTGCTGTGCTTCTCGCTCTTCATTGCGCTGCTGTGCTTCTCGCTCTTCCTTGCGCTGCTGTGCTTCTTCTCTCCTCAGCTGCGCTTCTGCTTCTCGCTCTTCCTTGCGCTGCTGTGCTTCTGCTTCTCGCTCTTCATGCTTCAATTGTATTTCCAGCTGCAACTTCATTATTTCCAGCTTCACGCTGTGTCTGCTGCCGCTGGATCCCCTGCTGCTTCCACCAATACTCAGACGCTCACCCACACTGGCAGGTGTTTGGGGCTGTTCCTCCCCCAAAGCTTCCTCTCGAGCCCTGAGCTGAGCCATTATCTCTAGTCTTCTTTCTGCCACTCTGGCAGATTTCAGCTTTATTCCGAAATGATCCGCTATAGCCTGTAACTGTGCCTTGGTGCACTCTTCCAGCACCTGTACGTCTCTAGAATCAATAAACCTTGCTACTTTATCATCCTCCATCTTGTGCTACGAGTGATAACCTGCGCCTGATCTCTAACACCACTGCCAAGTACCACTGCAACCTTTACTTCGATCGAAATCCTGGCAAGGTCGCCAATGTTGGGGTTTCACCTCTCTACCCTTACTCTGGGGTGAGCAATAGTTATGCTCAAGGTCACTCACCGTAGCCCTGCGGGTCTTCCCTCGATCCTCACGGCGCCACTGCACGCCAGGAGAGTCTCCCAGTCGATCTTAACGGCCTCTTATTAAGAAAGAGTGAGAACACGACTCGTTCACTTGACTGTCGTGTGCCCTCCCCAACAATCGGGCTCTACGGTTAACCACAAGGTCGCCAACTGGTGTTTTAGGTGGCCAGTAACACCATCAGTGGACTGGTGGAATGAGTGGTAGCCTTGGCAAGGTCACACTCAAAGGATCAGGAATCAGGCAGGTACTTATTGTTATCACTCAATGCTTACCAGTATAATATAGCCACAAGATCAATGGAGGGGATGATATAAACACAAAGATAGTTTTGTATTTTACTTAAAATGTATGAAAGATGTCACAAAGGCCAAACAACAACAATTAAGTCAACTGATCCCGACGCGGCCGGAAGTTCCCACGGATAGTATGCGATCACTAGGTGGCAACACTCCCCTCCTCATCAAGTGTCAAGAACAGCTGATTGCCTGGCTCCCGCGCGAAAGCTTTGCTTGTTTTCTAGATTCGCGCGCGCTGTTTCTTTAAATTCTCCAATATTACTATGAACTCGCACACACGATATTGGCTACAATAGCACGTATCACTTGGTTACACTGTACTCAGGCTCAAACAGTCTTTTCTACAATTAACGCTACCCTGACTCACTGTAATGGTCTTACACTGTTATTCATCCAACAATATATTATGAAATATTAACACTGGAGTTTTCAGTACTTTCTCTCGTGGGCGATAACGCAATAATTCACTGTACTCACAAATGGTTCATCACTGCATAAACATGGCATATATAATGTAGGTACATCAAATATCAATACATGGAAAATAGATGATTTCTGGGCACACAGCCTAACTTTCAAATACTGGCATAATATTATATATAATTTACCACTATATGTTCATATCAAAATCTATAGAAAGATATACACAACACAGTAAATTTATCACTTGTTCCTGGCGCCTGTACACACCAATAATCAACATGAATATTACAAGTACTCTTGATAGTACTGTCTAGCACACTGGTGCTTTATCGTGACATGGGCGAGACTTGCTCACCCATGTGCGATAGATACAGCGATAGCAGGCGGCTTGACGTTTGCGAGGCACTACACATCAAGAAGTCAACACCAGCAATCAACAGCCAATTATTGCACAACTATATTCTACCCACCTCAAGACTCCGCTCCAATATAGAAGCATCAACAAATATGGACCAATAGGCTTTCTACAAACACTTCTATTCAATATCCATTGTTTCGTGTTCTGTCTTGTGTTGATGAAATTAATACCCTATTAATACCACCTCTTGTTCTGTCTTGTGTTGATGAAATTAATACCCTATTAATGCCACCTCTTGTTCTGTCTTGTGTTAATGCCACATCACCCCTTCCACCTCACTCAAATGTAGATATAAAATCGGAGATGCGTAAGTTCTATTCAGTTGTGTATTTGTGAACTAAAGTCTTTGAAAATGTAATAAGTTTTACGAAACGCGCTCGTGTCGCGTCAGACTAGAAATAAAAATGAATTTTGGAGAATTGATTTTTGATTTACCTCCAACAGTGAAAAGAAATGTACGAAAGATTGAGAAAATTCGTGTTAGAATTATTAATCTTACTTTTTCGGTCATATTTAGTAATATATGTCTACAGGAAAGACTGCTACCAAAATATACTAATATATATATATATATATATATATATATATATATATATATATATATATATATATATATATATATATATATATATATATATATATATTTAATGTAAACCCCCCTAATGTGCAAGGATCAATTTGTGAGAATTTGCAAAAATACAGTCTGCTAAACATCATACAAATTGTTAGCGAAATATATAAATTAACGTATATATAAATTCTATATAAATTTATATAAATTTAATAAATATAAATCTCACAGGTTGGTTCCCACACAAGCAGCCTTGGGGGAAATCACACATAACGCATTAGAGGGAATGTTTAGGTCCTCTCCAATACAGTTTCTGTGTGCTTTTCTCCTATCACCCCCTTCCTTTTGTCTTTTGTTGTGCTTTATTAGATAGTTACAGATTACAAGATATACATTGGTTAATGCAATAGGATTTAAAGGTTATGGATCTCTTGGAGCTCCTCCGCTTCTGGGCAGGAATCGAGGACGCAGCAGACATTTCCACTCTGAACTGCCATACTGAGGTGCTGAAACAAGAAACTGGCAGCCCGTGGGTCTCACGTGATGTCAATAAGCCTGGAACCCATGTCTTAGAGGAATCCCAAGGCACTCCTACCCAAGGGGTCATGTGTCTCAGACACTATGGGAACAAAAGTGAGTTGACCTTCCAGTCGGCTGTACTTTATTGAATTTGCTGTTTCCCTATTGTTGGCCGCCCCACCTGCTTGATCAGCACCGAAGCGTATGTAGGTGTCAGCCAGCGGTGGATACACATGTGTAGTCCCACACCAACTGTCTGTCCCTCTTCCAAGGGTACATTGTGATGCTATCTGGGCAAAGTGCGGGGTCATCCGGGTTTTGGTCGCCTAGGATGCGAGGTTCTCTCTCCACTGGGCACTCAGCTGAGACAAGGCTCCTCTTGATGATGTCTTTGACCTCGTTGTGTCTTGCATTCCAGCCCAGGGATTTTCTGCAGTGCAACCCAAGCACTC
>NC_091153.1:14141811-14154311 GCF_040958095.1 Procambarus clarkii
AGAATGAGGTGATTTGATAAAATGCTATGCCCAAGATTACCATCCGAGTGCCGGCGGGGAAGTGGTTCAAATAGCCTCGGCTATCACTTCCTTATGTCCGGTCGTGATGGTCAAGCGGATTAAGGCGTCCCTGTACATACCAGTTGTGGGAGTATGGGTTCGAGTCACTTCTGGGGTGTGAGTTTTCAGTTGTATATAGTCCTGGGGACCATTCAGGCTTGTTTGCATTTGTGTTCCTCACGTGTGCCCCAAAGAATGAGGTGATTTGATAAAATGCTATGCCCAAGATTACCATCCGAGTGCCGGCGGGGAAGTGGTTCAAATAGCCTCGGCTATCACTTCCTTATGTCCGGTCGTGATGGTCAAGCGGATTAAGGCGTCCCTGTACATACCAGTTGTGGGAGTATGGGTTCGAGTCACTTCTGGGGTGTGAGTTTTCAGTTGTATATAGTCCTGGGGACCATTCAGGCTTGTTTGCATTTGTGTTCCTCACGTGTGCCCCAAAGAATGAGGTGATTTGATAAAATGCTATGCCCAAGATTACCATCCGAGTGCCGGCGGGGAAGTGGTTCAAATAGCCTCGGCTATCACTTCCTTATGTCCGGTCGTGATGGTCAAGCGGATTAAGGCGTCCCTGTACATACCAGTTGTGGGAGTATGGGTTCGAGTAACTTCTGGGGTGTGAGTTTTCAGTTGTATATAGTCCTGGGGACCATTCAGGCTTGTTTGCATTTGTGTTCCTCACGTGTGCCCCAAAGAATGAGGTGATTTGATAAAATGCTATGCCCAAGATTACCATCCGAGTGCCGGCGGGGAAGTGGTTCAAATAGCCTCGGCTATCACTTCCTTATGTCCGGTCGTGATGGTCAAGCGGATTAAGGCGTCCCTGTACATACCAGTTGTGGGAGTATGGGTTCGAGTCACTTCTGGGGTGTGAGTTTTCAGTTGTATATAGTCCTGGGGACCATTCAGGCTTGTTTGCATTTGTGTTCCTCACGTGTGCCCCAAAGAATGAGGTGATTTGATAAAATGCTATGCCCAAGATTACCATCCGAGTGCCGGCGGGGAAGTGGTTCAAATAGCCTCGGCTATCACTTCCTTATGTCCGGTCGTGATGGTCAAGCGGATTAAGGCGTCCCTGTACATACCAGTTGTGGGAGTATGGGTTCGAGTCACTTCTGGGGTGTGAGTTTTCAGTTGTATATAGTCCTGGGGACCATTCAGGCTTGTTTGCATTTGTGTTCCTCACGTGTGCCCCAAAGAATGAGGTGATTTGATAAAATGCTATGCCCAAGATTACCATCCGAGTGCCGGCGGGGAAGTGGTTCAAATAGCCTCGGCTATCACTTCCTTATGTCCGGTCGTGATGGTCAAGCGGATTAAGGCGTCCCTGTACATACCAGTTGTGGGAGTATGGGTTCGAGTCACTTCTGGGGTGTGAGTTTTCAGTTGTATATAGTCCTGGGGACCATTCAGGCTTGTTTGCATTTGTGTTCCTCACGTGTGCCCCAAAGAATGAGGTGATTTGATAAAATGCTATGCCCAAGATTACCATCCGAGTGCCGGCGGGGAAGTGGTTCAAATAGCCTCGGCTATCACTTCCTTATGTCCGGTCGTGATGGTCAAGCGGATTAAGGCGTCCCTGTACATACCAGTTGTGGGAGTATGGGTTCGAGTCACTTCTGGGGTGTGAGTTTTCAGTTATATATATATATATGTATATATATATATATGTATAATATATGTTTACCTAGTAGCCAGAACGCACTTCTCAGCCTACTATGCAAGGCCCGATTTGCCTAATAAGCCAAGTTTTCATGAAATAATTGTTTTTCGGCTACCTAACCTAACCTAACCTATAAAGATAGGTTAGGTTAGGTTAGGTAGGGTTGGTTAGGTTCGGTCATATATCTACGTTAATTTTTAATACAATAAAAAAAAATTGACGTCATACATAATGAAATGGGTAGCTTTATCATTTCATAAGAAAAATATTTGAGAAAATATATTAATTCAGGAAAACTTGGCTTATTAGGCAAATCGGGCCTTGCATAGTAAGCCAAGAAGTGCATTCTGGCTACTAGGTACGACATATATATATATATATATGTATATATGTCGTACCTAGTAGCCAGAACTCACTTCTCAGCCTACTATGCAAGGCCCAATTTGCCTAATAAGCCAAGTTTTCATGAATTAATTGTTTTTCGACTACCTAACCTACCTAACCTAACCTAACCTAACCTTTTCGGCTACCTAACCTAACCTAACCTATAGAGATAGGTTAGGTTAGGTTAGGTAGGGTTGGTTAGGTTCCGTCATATATCTACGTTAATTTTAACTCCAATAAAAAAAATTGACTTCATACATAATGAAATGGGGAGCTTTATCATTTCATAAGAAAAAAATTAGAGAAAATATATTAATTCAGGAAAACTTGGCCTATTAGGCAAATCGGGCCTTGCATAGTAGGCTGAGAAGTGCGTTCTGGCTACTAGGTACGACATATATACATATATATATATATATATATATATATATATATATATATATATATATATATATATATATGTCGTACCTAGTAGCCAGAACGCACTTCTCAGCCTACTATGCAAGGCCCGATTTGCCTAATAAGCCAAGATTTCATGAATTAATTGATTTTCGACAACCTAACCTACCTAACCTAACCTAACCTAACTTTTTCTGCTACCTAACCTAACCTAACCTATAAAGATTGGTTAGGTTAGGTTAGGTAGGGTTGGTTAGGTTCGGTCATATATCTACGTTAATTTTAACTCCAATAAAAAAAATTGACCTCATACATAATGAAATGGTTAGCTTTATCATTTCATAAGAAAAAAATTAGAGAAAATATATTAATTCAGGAAAACTTGGCTTATTAGGCAAATCGGGCCTTGCATAGTAGGCCGAGAAATGCGTTCTGGCTACTAGGTACGACATATATATATATATATATATATATATATATATATATATATATATATATATATATATATATATATGTCGTACCTAGTAGCCAGAATGCACTTCTTGGCTTACTATGCAAGGCCCGATTTGCCTAATAAGCCAAGTTTTCCTGAATTAATATATTTTCTCAAATTTTTTTCTTATGAAATGATAAAGCTACCCGTTTCATTATGTATGACGTCAATTTTTTTTTATTGTATTAAAAATTAACGTAGATATATGACCGAACCTAACCAACCCTACCTAACCTAACCTAACCTATCTTTATGGGTTAGGTTAGGTTAGGTAGCCGAAAAAGTTAGGTTAGGTTAGGTTAGGTAGGTTAGGTAGTCGAAAAACAATTAATTCATGAAAACTTGGCTTATTAGGCAAATTGGGCCTTGCATA
This sequence comes from Procambarus clarkii, assembly GCF_040958095.1. Taxonomy (NCBI): domain Eukaryota; kingdom Metazoa; phylum Arthropoda; class Malacostraca; order Decapoda; family Cambaridae; genus Procambarus; species Procambarus clarkii. The sequence continues at coordinate 14,145,187 of NC_091153.1, forward strand.
GTAGGCTGAGAAGTGCGTTCTGGCTACTAGGTACAACATATATATATATATATATATATATATATATATATATATATATATATATATATATATATATATATATATATATATATATATATATATATATATATATATATATATATATATATATATATATATATACATATATATATTACATATGTTTGTGTGTGTGTATTGCGTTCATTGATGTTTCCTCATTGTTTGAGGAATTATTTTCCATATCAAAGCTCTGTAAAAAAGTACCTTGCCTCCATTTCTTTCGTTCCGGAGACCCTTCACAGCCCCATCCCTCAGCTAAACGAGATGCTTCGGAAAACTACAGTGGCGCTCCTGCTGCCCTGGACTGAGACACCAAAGGCTCTTGACTCCTCTTCCACTCATCGCGCAGTGTGCCATTCAACACACCAGCAACTGGAAGAGAACTGTCAAGAATTCCTATACTAAACTCAGTCCAACTTCAAAAAGTTAGCATGACATATTTCAAAGTTTTAAACTCAAAGATTCTTTAGTGTTTGGACAGCCTGCCAGCCTCCAGTGGAACGCCAAGCACGAGAAAATTGTGTTCAAGAATTTGGGCTGAAAGTGTAGCTGGGCGCTGGAATGTTAAACTTGGATAAGACGGAAGGAGCTAACACAAAAATTTAATGTAGTCTGCTTTGTATAATTTGAGATTGAGGTTTAACATGGCATGTATGGAAGCAAAGGTACTGAACGAAAGGGCGTGGAGGAACTTCCGAAATAACAGAACACCACAAAGCAGAGAGAGATACCAGAGAACCAAGAATGATTATGTTAGTGTGAGAATGGATGCAGAGAAAATTTGTGAAAATTATATAGCAAGCAAAGCCAAGACCGATCCAAAGCTACTCCTCAGTCACATCAGGAGGAAAACAACAGTGAAAGAACAGGTAATGAAACTTAGAACAGGCTAGGACAGGTATACAGAGAATGACAAAGAGGTGCGTGAGGAACTCAACAAGAGGTTCCAAGAGGTCTTCACAATAGAACAAGGTGAGGTAACTGCGCTAGGAGAGGGGAGCAGTAAACCAGGCGGCATTGGAAGGGTTCGAAATTACGAGAGAAGAGGTCAAGAGACACCTGTTGGATCTGGATGTGAGAAAGGCTGTTGGTCCTGACGGGATCTCACCATGGGTATTGAAAGAGTGTGCAGAGGCATTCTGCTTGCCACTCTCCATAGTGCATAGTCAGTCACTGGAGACGGGAAACCTAACAGAAATAAGGAAGGCGGCTAATGTAGTCTCAATATACAAAAATGGTGACAGACCAGAGGCACTGAACTACAGGCCAGTGTCCTTAACTTGTATATAATGCAAAGTGATGGAGAAGATGGTGAGAAGAAATCTAGTAACACATATGGAGAGAAGGGACTTCGTGACAAATCGCCAACATGGGTTCAGGGAGGGTAAATCTTGCCTAACTGTATTAATAGAATTCTACGATCAGGTGACGAAGATTAAGCAAGAAAGAGAAGGCTGGGCTGACTTAATTTTTTTGGACTGTCAGGAAAGCCTTTGATACAGTCCCCCATAAGAGGCTGGTACATAAGCTGGAGAGACAGGCAGGAGTAACTGGTAAAGTGCTCCAGTGGATAAGGGAATACCTAAACAATAGGAAGGTGGGTGAGACATCAGATTGGCGTGAAGTCACCAGTGGAGTCCCACAGGGCTCTGCACTCGGTCCTATCCTGTTTCTGATATACGTGAACGATCTCCCAGAGGGTATAGACTCATTCCTCTCAATGTTTGCTGACGATACCAAAATTATGGGAAGGGATTAAGACAGAAGGGGACTGCTTGTGGCTTCAAGAAGACCTAGACAAACAAATGGAATGGTCGAACAAATGATTGTTAGAGTTTAACCCAAGCAAATGTAATGTAATGAAGATAGGTGTAGGGAGCAGGAGGCCAGGTACAAGGTATCATTTGGGAGATGAAATTCTACACGATTCAGAGAGAGAGAAAGTCCTGGGGGTTGATATCATGCCAGACTTGTCCCTTGAAGCCCATATCAGGAGGATAACATCAGCAGCATATGCCAGGTTGGCTAACATAAGAACGGCATTTAAACACTTGTGCAAGGAATCATTCAGAACTTTGTATACCACCTATGTCAGACCAATCCTGGAGTATGCAGCCCCAGCATGGAGTCCATATCTAGTCATGCATAAGACCAAACTGGAAAAAGTTCAAAGGTTTGCCACCAGACTAGTACCCGTGTTAGAGGTATGAGCTACTAGGAGAGACTGCGGGAATTAAACCTCACGTCGCTGGAAGACAGAAGAGTTAGAGGGAGGGGATATGATCACCACGTACAAGATTCTCAGAGGAATTGATAGGGGTAGATAAAGACGGGCTATTTAACACAAGGGGCACACGCACTAGGGGACACAGGTGGAAACTGAGTGCCCAAATGAGCCGCAGAGATATTAGAAAGATTTTTTTTTAGTGTCAGAGTAGTTGACATATGGAATGCATTAGGCAGTGATGTTGTGGAGGCTGACTCCATACACAGTTTCAAGTGTAGATATAATAGAGCCCAATAGACTCAGGAACCTGTACACCAGTTGATTGACAGTTTAGAGTCTGGACCAAAGAGCCAGCGCTCAACTCACACAACAACAAATAGGTGAGTACAAATTGGTGAGGTTTTCAGAGATTGTCAGAGAAATGGCTACAGGAGTTCAACACGTGTAAATGTAAAGTTATGGACATAGGATCAGGTGATAGGAGACCAAAGGGACAGTACACAATGAAGGGACTCTGCCTACCTGTGACGACGCGAGAAAGAGACCTGGGCGTGGGCGTTGCACCTAATCTATCTCCTGAAGCACATATAAATAGGTTAACAACAGCAGCAATCCCCAACACTGGCAAAAGTTAGAACATCATTCAGAAACCTAAGTAAGGAGGCATTTAGAGCGCTTTACACTGTCTACGTGAGGCCAGTCTTAGAGTATGCTCCTCATCATGGAGTCCCCACCTGAAGAAACTCATAAGGAAACTGGAATTGTTCAGAAGTTTGCGACGAGGCTCGTCCTAAAGTTACGAAGGATTTAGTATGAAGAGTGCCTGAAGAAACTGAGCCTTACGACACTAGAAAAAAAGAAGGGAAAGGGGGAAAATGATAGGAACATATAAAATACTCAGGGGGATTGACAGAGTGGATTGATCATCGCTTGTGTTTACTCAGTTGCTAATAGGATATGCCATCTCCTACCCCAAACAGAAATCGCTGAACGTTGGCGATTGATGATTCTTGCAGCAGCTGACATTTCTTTCTTTCTGTATGTGAAGGTTTGAGTACAGTCATCAGCATAGGCTTGAGCTTTAGAAAGGACATGAAGTAGGTCGTTGAAGTAAACATTCCACAGCAGAGGGCCAAGCACACTACCCTGTGGAACCCTGGCACCAATTGAGTGGCTATCGGATTCTGCTCCATTGAGGACTCGATGCCATTGCTTGAAGCTTCACTACTAGTCCAGAGTACCAGAGACGATCAAAAGCTCCTGCTATGTCTACAGCCACAACACAGCTGATCTTGGACTCATCCAGTGACTGATGCCACTTAGTGGAGATTTAGCAAGAGATCAACAGCAGATCAGCAATTTCTAAAACTGTACTGTCGATCATATATTAGCCGATGATGTTCAAAAAAGGGTATCATTTGCTGAGCGATTAATGTTTCTAGGATTTGGCAGTAATGGAGAGCAGTGACACTGGTCTGTAGTTACCAACCACTGAGCGGCTCATCTTTTTGTGTACTGATCTGCCTTCCATAAGGAGGAATAAATTCCTTGAGCTAGGCAGAGTTGGAAGATTTTGAGTACAATGGCCTCTCCTCTGTACCCTCTAGGAACTCCTTTTCCCTATTCCAAACAAAAAAATTCTTTCTTCTCCTTTGTCACCTCTCTCTCTTATCCCCTATTTCACGTCACTCCCCACATCTGTTTTATTACTTTTCTACCTTTTGCCTGAAGGTCAGCCGCCACCAGAGACAATTTAGCTTCTCTTATTGAGTTACACCGCGCAGCCAGGCTCAGGTCTCAGTGTATCTGGGGGACACACTATTCTTTATTACATGTAGGGAGCAATAAGGAATATTCCATAAAGAGAGAAATATGGTAGCCAGAGTGAAACACAGACAGACAGAAAGACAGACGGCGAAGCGTGCAGTCGAGATAGCCGGACGCACTAGTTATAGTAAGATTCACATTTTGTAGAAAATCTTAAAATGTATCTATTAATAATGTGAATGGAATTATAATGAATGATAAGGCATTGTAAGTGTGTGTGTGTGTGTGTGTGTGTGTGTGTGTGTGTGTGTGTGTGTGTGTGTGTGTGTGTGTGTACTCACCTAGTTGTACTCACCTAGTTGTGCTTGCGGGGGTTGAGCTCTGGATCTTTGGTCCCGCCTCTCAACCGTCAATCATCAGGTGTACAGATTCCTGAGCCTATTGGGCTCTATCATATCTACACTTGAAACTGTGTATGGAGTCAGCCTCCACCACATCACTTCCTAATGCATTCCATTTGTCAACCACTCTGACACTAAAAACGTTCTTTCAAATGTGTGTGTGTGTGGGGGGGGGGGGGGGCGGGTGTGTGTACTCACCTACTTGTACTCACCTATTTGTGCTTATGGGGGTTGAGCTTTGGCTTTTTGGTCCCGCCTCTCAACTGTCAATCAACTGGTGTACAGATTCCTGAGCCTACTGGGCTCTATCATATCTACATATGAAACTGTGTATGGAGTCAGCCTCCACCACATCACTGCCTAATGCATTCCTTCCGTTAACTACTCTGACACTGAAAAAGTTCCTTCTAACGTCTCTGTGGCTCATGTGTGTACTCAGTTACCACCTGTGTCCCCTTGTTCGCGTCCCACCAGTGTTGAATAGTTTATCCTTGTTTACCCGGTCGATTCCTCTGAGGTTTTTGTAGGTTGTGATCATGTCTCCCCTTACTCTTCTGTCTTCCAGTGTCGTATGGTGCAATTCCCGCAGCCTTTCCTCGTAACTCATGCCTCTTAGTTCTGGGACTAGTCTAGTGGCATACCTTTGGACTTTTTCCAGCTTCGTCTTGTGCTTGACAAGATACGGGCTCCATGCTGGCGCCGCATACTCCAGGATTGGTCTTACATATGTGGTGTACAAGATCCTGAATAATTCCTTACACAGGTTCCTGAACGCTGTTCTGATGTTAGCCAGCCTCGCATATGCCGCAGACGTTATTCTTTTTATGTGGGCTACAGGAGATAGGTTTGGTGTGATATCAACTCCTAGATCTTTCTCTCTGTCTGTTTCATTAAGTACTTCATCTCCTATTCTGTATCCTGTGTCTGGCCTCCTGTTTCCACTGCCTAGTTTCATTACTTTGCATTTACTCGGGTTGAATTTCAACAGCCATTTGTTGGACCATTCACTCAGTCTGTCTAGGTCATCTTGTAGCCTCCTACTATCGTCCTCAGTTTCTATCCTCCTCATAATTTTTTGCATCATCGGCAAACATTGAGAGAAACGATTCTATACCCTCTGGGAGATCATTTACATATATCAGAAACAGTATAAGTCCAAGGACTGAACACTCGTAACGTCTCGCCAATCTGAGACCTCAACCCTCACACTGACTCGTTGTCTCCTGTTGCTTAGCTACTCCTGTATCCAACGGAGTACCTTCCCTTTCACTCCAGCCTGCATCTTCAACTTTCGCACTAGCCTCTTGTGTGGCACTGTATGAAAGGCTTTCTGACAATCCAAAAATATGCAGTCTGCCCACCCTTCTCTTTCTTGCCTTATTTTTGTTGCCTGGTCGTAGAATTCAAGTAACTCTATGAGGCAGGACTTGCCATCCCTGAATCCATGTTGGTGCTGTGTTACAAAGTTCTTTCGCTCCAGGTGCTCCACTAGCTTTCTTCGCACAATCTTGTCCATCAGCTTGCATGGTATGGAGGTTAGGGACACAGGCCTGTAATTCAGTGCCTCCTGTCTATCCCCTTCCTTGTATATCGGGACTACGTTAGCTGCTTTCCAAATTTCTGGCAGTTCCCTTGTTGCCAGAGATTTATTATACACTATGGAGAGTGGTAGGTACAGTTCTTCTGCTCCTTCCCTTAGTATCCAAGGGGAGATTCCATCTTGGCCTATAGCCTTTGTCACATCCAACTCTAGTAAACACTTCCTTACTTCCTCGCTGGTAATCTCAAACTCTTCCAGTGGTTCCTGGTTAGCTATTCCCACTCTTATCTCTGGGATTTCTCCTTGCTCTAAGGTGAAGACCTCTTGGAATTTCTTATTTAGTTCCTCACACACTTCCTTGTCGTCCTTAATTTCATAACCTGTTCCTTTAATGTTGTTTTTCTCCTGATGTGGCTATGCAGCAATTTAGACTGAGTCTTTGCCTTGCTTGCGATGTCGTTTTCGTATTGTCTTTCTGCCTCTCCTCTCATCCCGACATATTCATTCCTGGCATTCTGGTATCTTTCTCTGCTCTCCAGTGTCCTGTTATTCCTATAGTTTCTCCATGCCCTTTTACTTTGCTGCTTAGCTACCCTACATCTCTGATTAAACCATGGGTTTCTCATCTTTATTTCACTGTTTTCCTTTTGGGCTGGGACAAACTTGTTTGCTGCGTCCTTGCACTTTTGCGTGATGTAGTCCATCATATCTTGGGCCGTCTTTTCCCTGAGCTTTGTTTCCCATGCTATATCTTTTAGGAATTTTCTTATCTCCTCATAGTTTCCCTTTCGGTATGCTAACCTTTTGGTTTCGGTATCCCTCCTCGAGTTCAATAACCCTTCTTCAATCAGGTACTCAAACACCAATATACTGTGGTCGCTCATTCCTACTGGGGCATCAAAACCGATTTCTCTTATGTCAGAGTCGTTCAGGGTGAAGACCAGGTCGAGTGTCGCTGGTTCGTCATTTCCTCTCATCCTTGTGGGTTCTCTGACATGCTGGGTTAAGAAGTTTCTAGTCACCACCTCCAGTAGTGTGGCTCTCCACGTATCCTCGCCTCCATGCGGTTCCTTGTTCTCCCAATCAATCCTTCCATGATTGAAGTCCCCCATGATGAGCAGGTGGGATCTATTTCTACAGGCAGCAGAGGCTGCCCTCTCAATCATAGTGTTAACTGCCATGTTTTTTTCGTACTCTTGACTGGGTCTTCTGTCATTTGGTGGAGGGTTATATATTACTGCTACTACTATCCTTGGTCCTCCCATTGTCATGGTGCCTGCTATGTAGTCTCTGAAACCCTCACAGCCCGGAATAGCCATCTCCTTAAAACTCCATTCCATTCTCATGAGTAGGGCCACTCCGCCTCCTTCCCTACCTTCCCTCTCTTTCCTTATTACTGTGTACTCCTGGGGAAACACGGCATTCATTATGATTCCAGAGAGTTTTGTTTCAGTGAGCCCGATTATATCAGGGTTCACTTCTTATGCTCTTTCCCTTAGTTCACTTTTCTTGCTTGTGATCCCATCTATGTTCGAGTACATTATCCTGAAACTGACTCTCTTCTGCTTCTCCTCTGGGGCAGACCTGTGGGGTCTGGGGTGAGCGGGAGCTGGGAGGATCTGGTACAGGGAGATTGGTGGAGGAGGAAGAGCTTGGGGGGTGGGGAGGAGAGGGAAGGTAATTGAGGTGGGAGAGAGGGGGAGGGTTGTGGGGGGTGGGTGAGAGGGGGAGGGTTGGGGGGGTGAGAGGGGGAGGGTTGAGGGGGGTGACAGGAGGAGGTATGGGGGAGAAGGGGGCGTTTGGGGGGGGGGGCAGTAAAGGGGGGTAGGGCTTGGGGGGCGTGGTGGGAAAGGGAAGGCTGAGGTGGGTGAGGAAGAGGGGAGGGATTTGGGGAGTGGTGGAGAGGGGAAGGCATAGGTGGGGTGGGGGAGAGTGGGGGGTGGGGGAGAACGGAGGGCTTGTGGGTGGGAGAAACGGGAGGGCATGTGGGAGAAGGGAGGGCTTGGGGGATGGGGGAAAAGGGAGGTCCTGGGGGGAGGGGGAAGTGGGAGGAGGGGGTGAGTGGGAGGAGGGGGGTGAGTGGGAGGAGGGGGTGGGTGGGGGGACAGTGTCTTCGGTGGGTACTTAGTGGGGAGCTGACAGGGGTTGGGGCAGGTAGGTTTCTGTTGGGTAGAATGTGGGGGTGGTGCTGGACTCCCTGTGCCTAGTGCACTGTTTGAGGAGGGTTCCCCACTCCCCTCTGGGATTGTTGGGTTCAGGGTTGTGGCTCCCTGATTCCTTTCTCTCTCCCTGCGCTGCTTCCTCGCGTCTCCTTCCTGATTTCTCTATTCCCTTATCATATCCCTCTGCAGGAATACTTTTTTGAATTTCTCTACATTTGCTAGACAGCACTTCCTTTCTAACAGTTCCTCTTTCATGATTTCGCTCATGAATACCACCTTTATATTCGGTCTCTGTCCTTGTTGTACTTTCCAAGCCTGAAAACCTTTTCCACATTTTGTTCAGTTCCCTCCATCCTTACCTCTTAAAGAATCTCTTTAACTATGTTTTTGTCCTTGTCTCTCCACTCCTTTGGTCTGGGCCTAGTTTGCTATTTAATGCCTGCTACTAATACTGCTCTTTTTCTCTCTATCAGCCGGCTAGTCCATCTAGCTTTTTCCTGAGAGGAGGCCACTTTCATGGCAACTTCCTTAACTGCAGACCTAGCTTCAGGGCTCATTTTAAGCATTTCAGCAAATGAGAGCTGAGGTGTGGAGGTCCCCTCCACAGTAGCATTCCTGTCTCCCTGAGGCACGGTTTGTGTCTGGTATTGTGGAGAAGTCTCCTTCAGGCATCTTATCTCCTCCTTTGCTGCCCTTAGTTCATCCTGCAGGTTGGCAACTGTCTACATCATTACCCTCAGTCCTTCACTGAATTCATCCCACATTTGCTGGAATACTCCCTTCATCCAGGCTTCCTGTTCCACCCCATCCTCTGAATTTGTTCAAGCCGCGATTTTCATCCTGCGTTTGTCACCACGAGTTCGGATCCCTTCCATGTTTTCCATATGAGAGAGAAAGAGAGAGAGAGAGAGAGAGACAGAGAGAGAGAGAGAGAGAGAGAGAGAGAGAGAGAGAGAGAGAGAGAGAGG
>NC_091153.1:14156811-14161811 GCF_040958095.1 Procambarus clarkii
AATAGTTGCTTGGATATGAATAACAATTTGAGATTATGGGCAATGAAGAAAAAAACAGATAAATGACTAGTTAGGAGATGTGGACATTTTGCTGGAGGCGTGAGGCTCGCTTCTGGAGGGGCTTTGACCTCACTTGAGTGCCAGACACCGCAGGGGAAAGCCGCGCTCCATTGAGCTCCCGTCAGAAGGGAACCCCTCGTGATATATCTCGAAGAGAAGAGAAGTGTGCAGACGTACCAGCTGTGGAATCGAGCTGGGAACGTTGTGGTCTCAAGTCCTGGTCGACGAAGTGTTTATTAAACCACCTAGAGGCATTATTGTGGGCCGTGGCAGCGCCCTGACCAAGCTTCGTCAGAGGGTGGAGCGCCCTCGACCAGACAATCTATGGTAAGCACAATATAAGCCAGTTCATAGTGATTGCTTGTAGTTGGTCGTGTGCCCAGCGACAGTAGCAATGTTTATTGATAAGTTAGATATGTTTTAATAAGGCAGAAGGCCTGAAATAAGAGAGTGGAGAGGGAGGAACACGGAGCGACGTCCGTCCCCTCTGAGCGCTGGCAGGCAACTGAGGGAGCCCGGCTCCTGACGGTGGAAGACCCTCCCAGCGTGAGTGAGGACCGCCGCCGGGCGAGGTGGAGTATGGACCCGCCCAAAATGGGGGAGTCCACTCTCACCGTATGTAGAGGACAGATAGAGGTTTGAGGCAAACATATTGTGTGATTATTTTTGTTTATGTGTTAAAGGGGAAACATTTTTATTGGAGTGTCGATGGGTTGCATGTTTGTTCTTTGGGGAAAAAGTTGCTGAGAACTTCGAAGCCAGCACAGATGAAGTAGTTGATGAGACTCCAAGGTAGTGGAGGCGAGGACCTCGAGCTGTGAGGAGAAGCAGTGAAGAGGTGTGTCACGTGCTTCTGTAGAGGTGGTGAAGCTCCATAGTTGCTCGAGGAAACTTCATGATAGCAGCCTGGAGGAGATGCAGAGGATCCTGGTAGTTAAACCCAGAAGAACCTAAAGATATCAGGGTAGTGAACTTCCAGAGGTGGAAGGGAAGTTCTGGTGGATTACTTGTAGGGAGTTGATAGTGTTTGGTTGTCATTAGCGTGCAAGACGCAGTGAGAGGTGAGTGGTTGTTTGCATTCTTATGTCAAGGAGTGTTTTATACTGAAGTTTAGAGTTGCAGGTGTAGGCTGGATTACCTATAGATGTACATGTTCTAGGACTGATAGAGTGATCGATTGATCATTGCGGTGTATCAAGGAACATTTATGCTGATATATGTTATTGCATTCACATGCTGATTTTCATTGTACACATTTATATATATATATATATATATATATATATATATATATATATATATATATATATATATATATATATATATATATATATATATATATATATATATATATATATATATATATTCTCTTGCTGATGGTGCAACAGTGTATGTAGACTTGATCAACTTGAGGAGGTTGATAGTATCAGGTGGTGAACCAGGAGATAGGATACCGCTTGATAAGCTGATGATAGAGTTCTGATGATGTTGGAGTGCAACCTGATTGTAATATTATAGAGTACAGGATTCATTATTATTATATGTGTGTATGTATCGTGTATGTGCTTTGTCCAGTAAATGTATCCCAATTTGCTGGTGTTTGCCCTTGTCCTAGTGAGGCTTCCCAGGAAATAGTAAAGAAAGAGAGAGAGAGAGAGAAAGGACCAAGAACCACCGCTGTGGACAGGGTAGGATGGAAAATTAGTAAGTCAAAGGGGATTGAGGAGATCATATCACATAAGGAGAGAGTGGGGGAGTCACAGCGGCTCGAGTCGGTGTGTGCACGTGACAACGAGGCTAAGTGTTGGAGCTGCATCCCCTAAACGTGTGACGTTGAGCCCCTCTCCAAGAGCCAGAAGCGCCAAGGGTGATCTCCTAGAGAGGTATAAGCACTCCTCCGAGTTGTGGGTTAGGTTGTCCGTAGAGAAGGATCAACGACAACACCACCAACCCACAAGACTATAATAAATTGGGGGCCTGTCCGGGAGAGTGAACTGACACACCCACACCCTGTCCAAGAGTGGATTTGTACACCCTTGCTGAAATAGATAAACTGTGTGACCGCAGGTGTATATTCTCTCTCTTGGGAAGACTCACAGGACAAGATGGATAAGGTGCAAGCGTTTGTGTAGTCAGGCAAGCCTGAGCACTTAGAAGGTTGCACGAGGGACCAATTGAAACAAATAGCAGGAAAATGTGGCATCAGGTTGAGAGCATCTAAAGTAGCTGGGATGAAGGATGAGATCCTGAGACAGTTGAGAGCCAGAAGTGAAGCGGCAGAGCAAGGAGCCCAAAAAAGGAGCTGAAAGTGGAAAGGAGGATGATGGGCAGGATGAAGTGAGATCCCAGGGATCGAGTAGGAGCAGCAAGAGTAGCCGCAGTAGCAGGAATAGCCGAAATAGGAGCTTGGAGAGATTCCAGTTAGAGCTCCAGATGCAGCGTGAGGACAAGGAAAGACAGTTCCAGCTGGAAAAGATGAAATTAGAACTCCAGATAAAAGAGAAAACCAGACTGGAAATAGAAAAAGAGAAAACCAGAGTAAGAGAACTGGAGTTGGAACAGGAGAAAGAAAAAGAGAAAGCAAGACTAGAGGTCGAGAAAGAAAAAGCCCTGGTCGAAAAATAAAAAGAGAGAACAAAACAAATGCAGATAGAAGCGAATAGAACCTTGGTTGAGCAAAGGATTGAACATGGGTTGCCAGAGAGCACCACCCAGGTATTACACTCACCAGATGTTAGGGTTAGGGAGAAGGACATTCCATTGTTTGTTCCCGAAGAGGCAGAGAGCTTCTTCGAGCACTTTGAAAAAGTAGCCAGTATCAAGGAGTGGCCACAGGAGGAATGGGCCCAGCTGATCCAGTTAAGATTGACCGGTGCAGCCAGGGAGGCATACACCCAATTGTCACTGGAAGAGTGCCAGGATTATGCCACGGTAAAGAGCAGCATATTGCGCTCGTTTCACTTAACCCCAGAAGCTTATAGAAAGCGCTTCAGAGAGATGGTGAAGGTTGGAGCATGTACTTTTGCTGAGACAGCAAGAGATCTGGAAAGACGATTCCAGAAGTGGATTGAGGCTGCTGGAGTTGGATCTTACGCTGACCTGAAGCAACTGATGGTCATGGAGAAGTTCTTGGAGATGATGCATCCCGAAACAAAGTTCAAGATCCAAGAAGCAGGGATAAAGGAGGTGAAAGATGCCGCAGATAGGGCGGATATGATTACTGAAGCATACAAGAGCTTGAGGGAGAACAGAGTGAAGAATGAGGTGAGACGCAACAATGGCAGATCCAGTGGAGTCTGGGGAGGAAGAAATTATGAAAGACCCAGAAGAGTCTGGGGTGAGAAGAATTTTGATAAATGGGCAGATAAAAGTAAGTACCCTAAAACTCAGAAGAGTAGGTCGCGCACTTCGTCTGAAAGTGAAGATGGAGGAGCCAAACGAGAAACTAATCGTTATCCAGGGAAACAAGAGTCCAGTAAAGCTCCACAGAGTACGAGTAGTACGTCTGGCCCGAGGAACTCCAATACGAGTAGGCAGAGTCAGAGCTACTCTGGTACATATAGAAGAGACTTCTCCCAGGTGAGGTGTTACAATTGTAACGGATTGGGTCACGTGATGCGAGACTGTCGGCAGGGCAAAAGAGTTGTGACCCTGGTCATGTGAGACCCCCGAAGTTTATACACAAATGTGTTCCGAGACAAACCACAGAGAGCGAACTTAGTGAACGAGAGGTATAGGCCGTTCATGAGCAAAGGTTGGATCAGTATAGGAGGCCAACCTGAGGTAGAAGTTGGTATCTTAAGGGATACCGCAGCTAATCAGAGCTTGATTGCGAGAAGGCTGATTGGGAATGATCGACGGTTAGCTGGCAGGAGTAAAATGAAAGTATATGGGTTGTTGTCTGAGAGTGACATGCCCGTATGTACTGTCCAGCTAAGGTCGGAATATGTGTCGGCAGAGGTGATGTTGGGAGTATGCCCCGACATACCTATTCCAGGAGTCCAAGTGATCCTGGGGAATGACTTGTGCGGGACAAAGGTGTTGCCAAGAGTCATAGCAGAGACTTTGCCAGAGGAGAGCCCAGAAGGCCACGACACGGGTGGGACACCTGAGAGTGTGAACCTGACTTTCATCCGAGGAGATGAGTCAGGAGACCGCCAAGCCATTGAGTACCCTGTCTCGGTAGTGACGAAGGCAGAGGTGGCCGACGAGGGAGACGCTGGAGAATATAAGACTGTCGATTAAACCGGTAGAAGATATCGACGTAGATATAGTGTGGCTGTTTGATGAAGGTCCAGCACAGGAAAATGAAGTCTCGGTCAGGTCAAAAGTGAAGATGGCCCAGCCGAAGAAGAATCATGTGAAGAGAGCGGACCTGAGTAGAACCCAGACTGCTGAAATTAAGAGTTGGAAGGCGAATGCAACTGTGCTGAGTAGGAATGAGGAAGGATGTGGACAGACTGGGAACGGAAGTAGAGCGTCAAGTTGTCCACGAGCACAGAGGCATATGGATAGTGGAGTTAGGTTGTTTGAGATGTCAGGAGTCGACATGTTTCACAGAAAACGTGGAGAAAAGACAGTGAAGAAGATTAATAGCCGAGAAAATAAAAGGAGAAGAGACAGTATGTGTGGAGAGATGCTCACGAGCACTCTAGGAGAGGTAAAGTGACATGTACGGTCGAGTGCTGTTGGATGTAGTACAGTGCTCGAAGAAACTTTTAGGGAATGAAGAAGAGTTGAAGGAGAAGAAAGGGAGTTGTATAGAGGTGAGAAGTATGGGAAGAGGATGATGATACAAGCATGGAGGAATAGAAGAAAGCCGAGGACTCGATGGAAGTCAAACAGGATGAGGTCTCGGATAAATGAGGAGACGAAAGGGAGGATCATCGCTGAAGACGAGGGAGTGAAGTATGATGACAGGAGACGAAAGTAAAATGGCA
>NC_091153.1:14166811-14186811 GCF_040958095.1 Procambarus clarkii
CTGTCCAGAACCCATGTTGGTGCTTGTTTACAAACCCAATGCTCTCCAGGTGCTCAACAAGTCTTAGCCTAATTACTCTTTCAAGTATTTTGCAGGGGATGCTTGTCAGTGATATGGGTCTGCAGTTAAGTGCCTCCTCCCTATCACCTTTCTTGAAAATCGGTACGACATTTGCCTCCTTCCAGCAACTGGGCAATTCTCCCGACCTAAGTGACTCATTAAAAATCATTGCCAGAGGAACGCTGAGAGCCTGCGCTGCCTCTTTTAGTATCCACGGTGATACTTTGTCTGGTCCAACCGCTTTAGTTGCATCCAGTGTTGTCAACTGTTTCATTACCCCCTCTGCTGTCACCTCTATATCTGATAGTCTTTCATCTAAGGTAATCTCTTCTGACAATGGGAGCTGCTCAGGCTCGGTTGTGAACACTCCATGGAAACTTGCATTCAGTACCTCACAGATTTCCTTGTCACTTTCTGTATATGCCCCTTCTGTTTTCCTCAGTCTTGTTACTTGGTCATTTACCGACATCTTCCTTCTTATATGGCTATGTAGTAATTTAGGTTGCTTTTTCGCTTTGATTGCAATATCATTCTCATAATTTCTTTCCGACACTCGTCTTATGTTAATGTAATCGTTCCTAGCTCTGTTACATCTAATCCTCTTGTCCTCTGTCCTCTGTCTTCTGTACTTCCTCCACTCCCTCCTGCTTCTCACTTTTGCTTCCTGACACTGTCTATTAAACCATGGGCTATTATATTCCCTCCTGCTTTTTTTCCTTTACTGTTGGAATAAATCTCTCTTCAGCCTCCTTGCATTTCCATATGACTTGGTTCCTCATATCTTGCACTGTTTTTCCTCTAATTTCTTCCTCCCACTGCACTTCTCCCAAGTATTCCTTTATCCTTCTGTAGTCCCCTCTTCTGTAATCAAGTCTCCTTACTCGGACCTCTTGTCCTTTGGTAACAATTTTAAGCTCTATCATGTACTCAAAGACTAGGACACAATGGCCGCTGGCTCCTAGTGGTATTTCATGTTCTAAATGCTCAATGTCTTCTACAGGGAGCCGGTCGGCCGAGCGGACAGCACACTGGACTTGTGATCCTGTGGTCCCGGGTTCGATCCCGGGCCCCGGCGAGAAACAATGGGCAGAGTTTCTTTCACCCTATGCCCCTGTTACCTAGCAGTAAAATAGGTACCTGGGTGTTAGTCAGCTGTCACGGGCTGCTTCCTGGGGGTGGAGGCCTGGTCGAGGACCGGGCCGCAGGGACACTAAAGCCCCGAAATCATCTCAAGATCTGAAGAAGATACATTCTGGGTGAAAACGAGGTCTAATAGGCAGGGCATATCCCCTCTTCTTTCCCTAGTGTCTTCCTTCACATGCTGTGTTAGGAAATTCCTGTCAATAACGTCTACTAGCTTCGCTCCCCAAGTCCAGCCATGTGGATTCTTCGTTTCCCAATCTATCTCTCCATGATTTAGGTCTCCCATGACCAGCAGCTTTGCTCTCATTCTATGCGCTATAGTTGCTGCCCTCTGCAGTTCATCTATACACACCTTGTTGCTGTCCTCATACTCCTGCCTGGGCCTTTTACTGTTTGGTGGGGGATTGTAGAGTAACAAGATTACAATCTTCTTCCCATCCACTATCAGTTTCCATGTATGGAGTTCGTGCTTTCATTGGTACCCAGATTTTCCAGCTCATCAAACTTCCATTTCCGCTTTATTAGGAGTGCAACTCCTTCTCCCTGTCTCTGTGTCCTTTCCTTTCTTATCACATGGTACCCCTCTGGAAAGATTGCGTCTGAGATCATGCCATTTATTTTAGTTTCCACTATTGCCACTATGTCTGGGTCTGCCTCACTTACTCTTTCTTTTATCTCTTCTGCTTTATTGGATACCCCATCTGCATTGGTGTACCAAACCTTGAGACTCTTCTTGGAAACTCTGGTGCTAGAGTTCCTCCTTTCGCCGGGGGTCTGGGGGGTACTGGGGGTGTCTGTTAGGCGAATGAAAGCTGTGGGGGTGTCTGGGGGGCGAGTGAAGGCCGTGAGGTTGTCTGGGGGGATGC
Organism: Procambarus clarkii; assembly: GCF_040958095.1. Lineage (NCBI taxonomy): Eukaryota > Metazoa > Arthropoda > Malacostraca > Decapoda > Cambaridae > Procambarus > Procambarus clarkii. The sequence goes on from NC_091153.1 coordinate 14,168,881, forward strand.
TAGGGGGGTGCCTGAGAGTGCCTGGTAGGCGAATGGGGTCTGGGCATGTAGGGGGGTAGGCAGGGCATAACGGGTCTGAAAGTTAGGGAGAGTCTGAATGGCATAGTGGGGTTGAGAAATAGGGTGAGACTGAGAGTCAGATAGAGGTTGGGGGGGGGGAGGGAAGAGGGTTATTGAGGGCAGAGGGCTGAGAGGAAAATGGAGCATGGGTGCTCTGGGTGGAAGAGAGGGTGTATTAGTTTGGGGGGAATCGGGGGTAGGTGGGGGTTTTGGGGTAGAAGAGGGGAAGGGAGGGAGATGGGGGAAGGTGTTAGGGGGTCACAGGTGAGGGGGGTTAAATGTGGGCTGGAGGTGCATAGGAGGGGTGAGGGTTGGGTGGGGTTTGGGGGTGAGTGGAAGTGGAGGGGTGCAGTGGAAGCTGGGATGGAGCAGATGGAAGTGAAGGCAATGGGGTAGAAGGGGCATGAGAGTAGGAGGGGATAGTAGGGGAGGGGGATGGGAAGGTGGGTTTGGGGAGGGCATGGCTTGACCCACTGGGGTCGTTGACAGGTGTGATGTAGCAGGGGCAGGGGAGTTGTTGGGGAAGTGCAAATGTGGAAGGGGCAGGGGGGGTTTTGGGGGGGATAAGGCAGAGGGGAGGTATAGGAGGGCTGAGTTGGGGAGGATGTGACCTGGGAGGTGACCTGGGAGGTGGCCTGGGAGGTGGCCTGGGAGGTGACCTGGGAGGTCAGGCTTCCTGAGAGGCTAGGGGTACGGTGTCGTGCTTGCCATCTATTCTTGTGGGCTATTTGCTCATCTTTTTCATAAACTTTTCAATAAACACATTGTAATGGGTTTCACTCCCTCTGAGTAAATGCTTGTTCCTCATTATGTACTCCACGGCCTCCTCATTGGAGAATTGCACCTGAACAGGTCTATTCTTGGTACAATTGTAAGGTCCAACCAGGCGGCTGATATCAACCTCGTTTTCTACCATTAATGCTCCAATACATCTCAATATCTCATGCAATTCATATTTTTCCGTCTCTATCCTTTCTTGTCTTGTTGGTGCCCCAGATTCGAATAACTCGTGTATTATAATGGTCCTTCTCCTCAGTAATTCATTGTCATGCTGGTAGCCCGTCCCTTTGGAATTCCCAACCGCATTCACAAACCCTTTCCCCCCTAATCCTCTGTCCTTAGCCATGCTGTCAATCCTTCCTAATTCGTTTCTGATCCGAGCACATTCCCTCTCCCAGTCCTCTCTTCCCTTCCTAATCTCTTCCCAAATATAGAGCATAAGCTCCTGTTTCTGCCTCTCTACTGCATCATGTATTTGCTGAAATAACTTGATTTTTATCCCTTGGATTAGATCCTCCATCCAATCGCTCCTTCTTTCTACAAATTTACCTATTAACTTGTCTATAAATCTGTCCTCCTCCTCGTCCCTGCTGGTGATTGACCTTAAACCCCTTCCTGATCTTGTCATTAAAGTAACAACCTAGCCAAAAAAGGCGCTCCTCAATACCTTGCACAATCTGCAGCACAGACAGGCGAGAAAGTACTCCACGCGGCTGGTCAAGATGTGAGGTCGCTGCGTCCCGCGTCACAGCTGGTCAGGTCACGTCCACGCTAGTCGGCTCCACAATTCCACAATGCCACCATGTACTCAACACTTATTTTCAATGGTGTTGTTCCTACTGTTTTTCTTCACTTTCATGTGGTTTGAGTGAGCGTACTAGTTATTCAATCACTCATATACACTCATATGCGCATATACACTGATTATCCCACCCAATTCACTAGCTTCTCAGAGGAGGAGCTTCCCAGACCCTTCTGCCCACCGCGGCTGTCTGACCACAACTGACCACAACTGTGTGTGTATGTGAGTGTGTGTGTGTGTGTGTGTGTGTGTGTGTGTGTGTGTGTGTGTGTGTGTGTGTGTGTGTGTGTGTGTGTGTGTGTGTGTGTGTGTGTGTGTGTGTGGGTTTAGGTAGGTGGGTTGGTGTGTGGGTGTGTGTTTATGTGTGTGTGTGTGTGTGTGTGTGTGTGTGTGTGTGTGTGTGTGTGTGTGTGTGTGTGTGTGTGTGTGTGTGTGTGTGGGTTTTGTGTGTGTGTGTGTGTGTGTGTGTAATCACCTCTTTGTACTCACCTATTTGTGCTTGCGGGGGTTGAGCTTTGGCTCTTTGGTCCCGCCTCTCAACAGATCAATCAACTGGTGTATAGGTTCCTGAGCCTAATGGGCTCTATCATATCTACATTTAAAACTGTGTATGGAGTCCCCTTGTTCGCGTCCCGCCAGTGTTGAATAGGTTTTCCTTGTTTACCTGGTCGATTCCCATGAGGATTTTGTAAGTTGTGATCCTGTCCCCCCTTACTCTTCTGTCTTCCAGTGTCGTAAGGTGGATTTCCCGCTGCCTTTTCTCATAACTCATGCCTCAAAGTTCTGGGACTAGTCTAGTAGCATACATTTGGACTTTTTCCAGCTTCGTCTTGTGCTTGACAAGGTACAGGTTCCATGCTGGGGTCGCAGACTCCAGGATTGGTCTTACATATTGTGTGTGTGTGTGTGTGTGTGTGTGTGTGTGTGTGTGTGTGTGTACTCACCTAATTGTCCTTGCGGGGGTTGAGCTCTGGCTCTTTGGTCCCGCCTCTCAATCGTCAATCAACTGATGTACAGATTCCTGAGCCTATTGGGCTCAATCATATCTACATTTGAAACTGTGTATGGAGTCAGCCTCCACCACATCACTTCCTGGTTCCTGAAACTTGCTGGTTCATCATTGCCTCTCATTCTGGTGGGACCCTTGACATGCTGACTAAAAAAAGTTTCTAGTCGTCACCTCCAGCAGTTTCGCTCTCCATGTTTCCTCACCTCCATGTGGTTCCCTCTTTTCCCAGTCTATCCTTCCATGATTAAAGTCCCCCATGATGAGCAGATGGAATCGATTTCTACAGGCAGCAGCGGCTGCTCTCTCAATGATAATGGTAACTGCCATGTTGTTTCTGTCATACTCTTGCCTGGGTCTTCTTTCATTTGGTTGTGGAGGACATAACACTGCTTCAATTACTTTTGGTCCTCCCATCGTCATGGTGCCTGTTATGAAGTCTCTGAACCTTTCGCAGCCTGGAATAACCATCTCCTCGAAACTCCATTCCTTTCTCATCAGTAGAGCCACTCCGCCTCTTCCCCCTTCCTTCCCTCTCTTTCTGTATTACAGTGTAGTCATGGGGAAACACTGCATTTGTTATGATTCCTGAGAGTTTTGCTTCTATGAGTCCAATTACAGGTGGGTTTACTTCTTGTGTTCTTTCCCTAAGTTCATTAGCCTTGTTTGTAGTCCCATCTATGTTCGAGTTCATGACGTTGAAGCTGACTCTTTTCTGTCCATTCTCAGTTTCTGTTGATTCCACTGGAGTTGGGGGAGCAAGGGATGTCTGGGATGGGTGAGCCTAGGAAGGAGGACCTAGGGGGGTCTGGGATGTGAGGGGGCTGGGAGGATCTGGAACAGGGAGGGCTAGGGGTGTCTGACGTGATGCAGCTGAGGGGGTCCAGGGTTGGGGGTTAGTTGGGGCAAGGGATGGGGGAGCTGGAGGGGCATGCGGTGGGAGGTCACAGGTTGGGGTATGCAGGGTAGACTTGGGTGGGTTGACAGGAAGGTCGAGGGGTGGGGAGCCTGGGGAGGGCCGGGAGGGAGGGGGTGGGGTAGGGAGGAGAGTTTACGATAGGGAAACTGTGAAGAGCACAGGCTGGAGAAACAGGGAAGGGCATGGGGTGCCGGAACAGTGAAGATCTGGGGTAGGTGTTGGGGAAGAAAAAAGGCATGGGGGGAACATGGGGGAGGGTCTGGTCTGAAGGTGAACTTTACTGTCTGGAGAGGTGCAGGTGATTGGTGGGGAATGGCTGAGGGGTTGGTTGGTGGGAGGCTTCTGTTACAATCCTCCCTGGGGATGCTGTTCTGCTGGTGGGGAGATTCCCACTCCCCTCTGAGGTTCCTGGGGACACTTATCTGAGTGCTGGGGCTCCCATCCCTACCCCTTTCTCTGCATCTCCTCCTTGCTTCTGCAGCCTTCCTACTCTCCTCCCTCGTCATGTCCCTTTGCAAAAAAACGTCCTCGTATCCCCCTAACCTCACAAGTCTGCTCTTTCTAGATAGGATTTTCTCCTTTCTTGCCTCGTTCGTGAGCACTACCTTTATCAATCGTTTCCTTTCCTTCTTGTAGATGCCTAGCCTGAAAACCTTCTCTATGTTGTCATTTGCCTCCTCCATATCCAGTCCCTAGAGGATCTCTGTCATAGTTGCTCGGTCCCTCCTTCTCCACTCCTCTCGATTGAATCCCTCTGGTTTCTGTACTCCTACACCCATAACTGTTCGTTTCGTTTCTAGCATTTGTTCAGTGCATTTTCAGCTTCCCGTGAAATAGCTGCTTTCATAGCTGCTGCCTCTAAAGCGGCCTAGTCACTTGGGTTGTTCTGCAGTTTTTCTGCAAAAGAGAGTCCCCCTGGAAGGAGCCTTCCATCAGCTTCGTCCCCTGTTTCCAGGAGGTTGCATACCCTGTGCTGGTTTGAATTCTGATTTTCCCTGAGTCTCTTTATCTTCTTTCTTGCTTCCTCTAACTCACTCCTTTGGCTTTGTATTAATGCTTGCATTTCCTGCAGGTCTCTGCTAAACCCCTCTTTCATGTCCTGCAGGTCTCTGCCAAACACCTCTTTCATGTCCTGCAGGTCTCTGCTGAATCCCATTTGCATTGCCTGCAGGTCTCTGCCGAAACACCCTAATGTCTAGTTGAGCCATTCAAAGGTAGAATCCACCATTCTCCCCTGTCTCTCTATTTGGTGATGTCCCTCCATCATTTTCCCTGGTTGAGGGAAAAAAGCGTCCTGGCCTTTTCTCGTGTGTGTGTTTGTGTTTATGTGTAAGTGTGTTTGTTGTTTTATGTGTTTGTGTGTGTGCGTTCTCGGGTGCGCGCGTTTGTGTGTGTACTCACCTAGTTGTACTCACCTAGTTGTGCTTGCGGGGATTGAGCTCTAGCTCTTTGGTCCCGCCTCTCAACCGTCAATCAACAGGTGTACAGGTTCCTGAGCCTATTGGGCTCTATCATATCTACACTTGAAACTGTGTATGGAGTCAGCCTCCACCACATCACTTCCTAATGCATTCCATTTGTCATCCACTCTGACACTAAAAATATTCTTTCTAATATCTTTGTGGCTGATTTGAGCACTCAGTTTCCACTTGTGTCCCCTAGTCCGTGTGCCCCTTGTGCTAAATACCCTCTCTTTATCAACCCTGTTGATTCCCTTGAGAATCTTGAATATGGTGATCAAGTTCCACCCTAACTCTTCTGTCTTTCAACGAAGTGAAGTTTAATTCCCGTAGTCTCTCCTCGTAGCTCATACCTCTCAGCTCGGGTACTAGTCTGGTGGCAAACCTTTGAACCTTTTCCAGTTTAGTCTTATGCTTGACTAGATATGGACTCCATGCTGGTGCCGCATACTCCAGGATTGGTCTGACATATGTGGTATATAATGTTTTGAAAGATTCCTTACACAAGTTTCTAAAGGCCGTTCTTATGTTAACCAACCTGGCATATGCTGCTGCTGTTATCCTCTTGATATGAGCTTCAGGGGACAGGTCTGGCGTGATATCAACCCCCAGGTCTTTTTCTCTCTCTGATTCTTGAAGTATTTCATCTCCCAAATGATACCTTGTATCTGGTCTCCTGCTTCCTACCCCTTCCTACCCCCTATCTTCATTACATTACATTTGCTTGGGTTAAACTCTAACAGATATTTGTTCGACCATTCCTGCAGCTTGTCCAGATCTTCTTGAAGCCTCAAGCTGTCCTCCTCTGTTTTAATCCTTCTCATAATTTTCGCGTCGTCTGCAAACATTGAGAGGAATGAGTCTATACCCTCTGGGGGATCATTTACGTATATCAGAAACGGGATAGGTCCAATTACAGAGCCCTGTGGGACTCCACTGTTGACTTCACGCCATTCTGAGATCTCACCGCTCACTGTAACTCTCTGCTTCCTATTGCTTAGGTACTCCCTTATCCACTGGAGCTCCCTACCTGTTACTCCTGCCTGTTTCTCCAGGTTATGCATCAACCTTTAATGGGGTACTATGTCAAAGGCTTTCCGACAGTCCAAAAAAATGAAGTCCGCCCATCCTTCTCTTTCTTGCTTAATCTTTGTCACCTGATAATAGAATTCTATCAAGCCTGTAAGGCAAGATTTACCCACCCTGATCCCATATTGATGGGTTGTCACGAAGTCTCTTCTCTCCAGATGTGTTACTACGTTTTTTCTCACAATCTTCTCCATCACCTTGCATGGTATACTAGTTAAGGACACTGGCCTGTAGTTCAGTGCCTCTTGTCTGTCACCCTTTTTGTATATTGGTACTACATTAGAAGTCTTCCATATTTCTGGTAGGTCTCCCGTTTCCAGGGACCTTCTATACACTATGGAGAGTGGTAAGCAAAGTGCTCCTGCACACTCTTTCAAGACCCATGGTGAGATTCCGTCCGGCCCAACAGCTTTTCTCACATCCAGCTCCAATAGGTGCTTCTTGACCTCATCTCTTGTAATTTCGAACCTATCCAAGGTAACCTGGTTTGCTGCCAACTCTCCTAGCGCCGTGACATCTCCCTGTTCTATTGTAAAGACCTCCTGGAACCTTTTGTTGAGTTCTTCACACACCTCTTTGTCATTCTCTGTGTACCTGTCCTCGCCCACCCTAAGTTTCATCACCTGTTCCTTCACTGTTGTCTTCCTCCTGATGTGACTGTGTAGTAGCTTTGGTTTGGTTTTGGCTTTATTAGCTATATCATTTTCCAACCTTTTCTCAGCTGCTCTTCTCACACTAACATACTCGTTCCTTGGTTCTCTGCTATCTCTCTCTACTTTCTGGTGTTCTGTTATTACAGAAGTTCCTCCATGTCCTTTTGTTCAGCTCCTTTGCTTTCATACATTCTCTATTAAACCACGGATTTTTCTTTTGCTTCCCTGATTTTTCCTGTCGGGCTGGGACATACCTGCTTACAACCTCCTGACATTTTTGGGTGACATAGTCCATCATGTCTTGTACGGACTTGGTTCCGAGTTCTGTGTCCCAATGGAATTTAATCATCTCCTCATAGTTTCCCTTTCGGTACGCCAGCCCTTTGTTTCCCAGTTCTTTTTTGGGGGGTGATAATTCCTAGCTCAACTAGGTACTCAAAGCTCAATACACTATGATCACTCATTCCCAATGGGGCTTCCAACTTAACTTCCCTTATATCCGACTCATTTAGGGTAAATATCAGATCAAGCAGGGCTGGTTCATCCCCTGCTCTCATTCTTGTCAGTCCCTTGACGTGTTGACTTAGAAAGTTTCTTGTTGCCACATCCAGCAGCTTAGCTCTCCATGTGTTTGGGCCTCCAAGTGGGTCTCTGTTCCCTCAATCTATCTTCCCATGGTTGAAGTCTCTCATGATTAGTAGTCTGGATCCGTTCCTGCTAGCCATAGAAGCTGCTCTCTCTATTATATTGATGGTGGCCAAGTTGTTTCTATCATATTCCTTTCTGGGTCTTCTGTCATTCGGTGGGGGGTTATATATGACTACTACTATAATTTTCTGTCCTCCAGTTGCTAATGTGCCTAATATGTAGTCACTGAAACCTTCACAGTTCTGAATTACCATCTCTTCAAAACTCCAACCTTCTCTTAGTAGCAAAGCTACACCACCTCCTCCCCTTCCTTCTCTCTCTTTCCTCACTACATAGTAGCCCTGTGGAAACACTGCATTTGTTATGTTTTTCGTTAGCTCTGTTTTTGTGAGTGCTATTATGTCTGGGTTTTCTTCTAGTGCCCATTCTCCAAGTTGACTTATTTTATTTGTAATCCCATCTATGTTAGTGTACATCGCCTTGAAGCTCACTTTCTTCTGTTCATTTTCTTGTCTCTTTCTTGGGGAGCATTCTGCTGGTGTGGGAAGCTGTTCCGTGGGTGAGAAGATCTGTGAGGTGGTTTGCAGGGTCTCAGAGGATTTTGGGGTGGGGGGTGGGGTTTAAGGGAAGGGGGGACAGGTAGGGTGTGGGTTAAGGAGATAGGGGAGACATGGAGGATACGGGGGTGAGGGGGGGAGGAGGGATAGGGAGGGTATGGGATGAAGGGGGAGGGGGGGCATGGGGGAAAGGTGGGAGGGGGGGACATGATGGGAATGGGGAAGGGGTAACAGGGTCAGAATGGGGTGGGGGGGAGGGAGGGTTGGGTGGGGGCAGGTAGGGTGAGGGGAAGGGAAGGTTTCTATGCAAAGAGGGGTGGTGGTGTTTCCCTCCCCTCTGGTGTTGCTGGGATGCTGGTTTTGGGTTCCCCTCTTGTCTCTGGTACTGTTGTGTTGGGGGCTGTGTTTTCATGGTTTGCTCCTCTCTCCCTGCGCTTCCTCTCTCTCTCTCTCTCTCTCTCTCTCTCTCTCTCTCTCTCTCTCTCTCTCTCTCTCTCTCTCTCTCTCTCTCTCTCCCTGCACGTCCTCTGTCTCTCTCTCTCTCTCTCTCTCTCTCTCTCTCTCTCTCTCCATTAAGTTCAGTTTTCCCTGCGCTTCCTCCTTGCCTTTGCTGCCCTGGCTCTCTCCTCCTTCGTCCTGTCCCTCTGCAGGAATACTTTTTTGTATCCCTCCACATGCTGCAGACGACTCTTCCTTTCGAGAATATCCTCCTTCATGGTTTCGTTTGTAAACACCACCTTTACAAGTCGGTTTCTGTCCTTGTTGTACCAGCCCAAAAAGAAAACCTTCTCAATGTTTTGTTCAGCCCCTTCCATCTGTAACCCCTTCAGTAGCCCATGTACTGCCTCTCTATCCTTGCTATTCCATTCTTGCCTGTTGGATCCTTCCTGTTCTTTGATGCCTACAACTACCACTAATCTTTTTCTCTTTAGAAGCTGAGTGGTGCACCTTGCTGCTTCCTGTGAGGTAGCAGCTTGCATAACTACCTACCTCACTGTGTCCATTGCTTCTGAGCTCTTTTTCAGTATGTCCACAAATGTTTCAGGTACAGAGGCATTTTCTTCCAATGTAACATTCCCACCTTCCCTTTGGATGATAATCTGATGCTCAGTCTCTTTATTTTTCTCTGTGAGGGATTTGATCTCCTCCCTTGCTGATGTCAGCTCACTTTGCAGGTTGTTAATTGTAATCCTCATCTCATGCATCTCCCTCCTGAATTCCTCCAGAACTTGGGTTAACATTTCCTTCATTTGGTCACTCTGGCTGTTTCCTGTGTCCCTGTTGCGTCCTCCTGCCATTTTGCCCCTTGTCAAGAGAGAGAGAGAGAGAGCAAGAGAGAGAGAGAGAGAGAGAGAGAGAGAGAGAGAGAGAGAGAGAGAGAGAGAGAGAGAGAGAGAGAGAGAGAGAGAGAGAGAGAGAGAGAGAGAGAGAGAGAGAGAGAGAGAAAGAGAGAGAGAGAGAGAGAGAGAGAGAGAGAGAGAGAGAGAGAGAGAGAGAGAGAGAGAGAGAGAGAGAGAGAGAGAGAGAGAGAGAGAGAGAGAGAGAGAGAGAGAGAGAGAGAGAGAAAGAGAGAGAGAGAGAGAGAGAGAGAGAGAGAGAGAGAGAGAGAGAGAGAGAGAGAGAGAGAGAGAGAGAGAGAGAGAGAGAGAGAGAGAGAGAGAGAGAGGGAAAGAGAGAGAGAGAGAGAGAGAGAGAGAGAGAGAGAGAGAGAGAGAGAGAGAGAGAGAGAGAGAGAGAGAGAGAGAGAGAGAGAGAGAGAGAGAGAGAGGGAGAGAGAGAGAGAGAGAGAGAGAGAGAGAGAGAGAGAGAGAGAGAGAGAGAGAGAGAACAGGGAGAACGTGTGTGCGTGTGTGCACGTGGGATGGGGGTTAAGAGGAGGTGAGGTGTTGTCTGCAGGTGATTACAACAGGTAAGAGAGGGGGTAAGAGAGGGGGTGGATTATGAGTGAGGTTTTATCCCCATTCCAAGAAAGGTGTTAATCCCTTTTAGCCTGACTGGGCGTATGTGTGTGTGCGTGCGTTTGTTTTTGCGTGTGTTACGGGGGTCCCGTAAAATGCCAACCTCTACCCAAAATGAGCCACTTTGATATTTTAAATGTATCTGATATACTGAACAAGAATTTGGTAATATTTTACCTCTGTACACCTGAAGAATTGAGCAGAGAGGGGTACCTACCTGTCAGCCTCCCGCTCTCACAACCAGGTGAATAATTACGATGGCTGGATGACGAAGTGATCCGTCGTCGCCTCCCACGTGGTGATTCACTAATCCAGTTGATTGATGATGGTGGTTCTTCTCTATCTAACATAAATCTCTGGAGTCAGTCACTGTATCGGTGTGTCTGTTGTGTTACAGTTCACCAATTCACTGTACCACTGATCACTTGACCCAATATGTAAACAAAGCCTCGTGGGCCCTCCCACGTGGCCTGTCTGGTGAATTCACCGTTTAACACAAAGTTCTAGTGATAGCACGGTATTTTTCTTTCCTTTTCGCGGCGGTTATACGCTTTGTGATACCCATAGATCTGTGATCTGTCACTGTAGCCTTAATTAACCCCAAAATATTGGCGTTTATTTAGTGCGTGACCCCAGCGACCCTCCCTGTGCGGCTGGCTGAACTCAACTCTCGTCACACACACACACAGATCCCACTGTGTGTGTGTGTGTGTGTGTGTGTGTGTGTGTGTGTGTGTGTGTGTGTGTGTGTGTGTGTGTGTGTGTGTGTGTGTGTGTGTGTGTGTGTGTTAGTAGGGGTAGGGGATGCTTGGGAAACTGGGGGGTGGGGGGTGTTAGGGGGTAGAGATGTCACTTCAGGTCAGGTGGTCAGATGATGGGAGGGAGTAAGGGAGCTGGAGGGGATCCCACTGTGTGGGAGGGGTTTGGGTGTAGGGGGGATATCTGGTATGCTACAGAGGAAGTGTGAAAGGGGAGGGGGGATGTATGTGTACTCACCTAATTGTGATTGCGAGGGTTGAGCTCTGGCTCTTTGGTCCCTCCTCTCAACCGTCAATCAACAGGCGTACAAGATCCTGAGCCTATTGGGCTCTATCATATCTACACTTGAAACTGTGTATGGAGTCAGCCTCCACCACATCACTTCCTAATGCATTCCTTTTGTCAACCACTCTGACACTAAAAAATTTATTTCTAACATCTCTGTGGCTCATTTGGGCACTCAGTTTCCACCTGTGTTCCCTAGTGCGTGTGCCCCTTGTGTTAAATAGCCTGTCTTTATCTACCCAATCAATTCCCTTGAGAATCTTGAATGTGGTGATTATGTCCCCACTAACTCACCTGTCTTCCAGCGAATTGAGGTTTAATTCCCGTAGCCTTTCCTCATAGCTCATACCTCTCAGCAAGGGTACTAGTCAGGTGGCAAACCTTTGAACCTTATCCAGTTTGGTCGTATGCTTGACTAGATATGGACTCCATGTTGAGGCTGCATACTCCAGGATTGGCCTGACATATGTGGTATACAAAGTTCTGAATGATTCCTTACAAAAGTTTCTGAATGCCGTACTTATGTTGGCCAGCCTAGCATATGCCGCTGATGTTATGCTCTTGATATGGGCTGCAGGGGACAAGTGATGTCAACCTCCAAGTCTTTTTCTCTCTCTAACTCATGAAGAATTTCTTCTCCCAGATGATACCTAGTATCTGGCGTCCTGCTCCCTAAGCCTATGTTCATTACATTACATTTGCTTGGGTTAAACTCTAACAACCATTTGTTTGACCATTTCTTCAGTTTGTCCAGGTCTTCTCGAAGCCTTACACAGTCCTCCTCTGTCTTAATCATTCTCATAATTTTGGCATCGTCAGCAAACATTGAGAGAAATGAATCTATTCCCCACGGAAGATCATTTACAAATATCAGAAACAAGATATAACCGAGTACAGAGCCCTGAGCGACTCCACTGGTGACTTCACGCCAATCTTAGGTCTCACCCCTCACCGTAACTCTCTGCTTCCTATTGCTTAGGTATTCTCTTATCCACTGGAGCACCTTACCAGCTACACCTGCCTGTCTCTCCAGCTTATGTACCAGCCTCTTATGCGGTACTGTGTCAAAGGCTTTCCGACAATCCAAGAAAATGACGTTCGCCCAGCCTTCTCTTCCTTGCTTAATCTCTGTCATCTGGTCGTAGAATTCTATTAAGCCAGTCAGGCAAGATTTACCCTCCCTGAATCCATGTTGGCGATTTGTCACGAAGTCCCTTCTCTCCAGATGTGTTACTAGGTTTTTTCTCACGATCTTCTCCATCACTTTGCATGGTATACAAGTCAAGGACACTGGCCTGTAGTTCAGTGCCTCTTGTCTGTCGCCCTTTTTGTATATTGGGGCCACATTCTCCATCTTCCATATTTCTGGTAGGTCTCCCGTCTCCAGTGACCTACTATACACTATGGAGAGTGGCAAGCAAAGTGCCTCTGCACACTCTTTCAGTACCCATGGTGAGATCCCGTCTGGACCTACAGCCTTCATAACATCCAGATCCAGCAGGAGTCTCTTGACCTTCTCACTCGTATTTCGGAACCCTTTCAAGGCCGCCTGGTTTACTTCCCTTTCTCCTAACACAGTGACCTCACCTTGTTCTATTGTGAAGACCTCCTGGAACCACTTTTTGAGTTCTTCACACACCTATTTGTCATTCTCTGTATACCTGTCCTCGCCTGTGCTAAGTTTCATTACCTGTCCTTTCACTGTTGTTTTCCTCCTGATGTGACTATGGAGTAGCTTTGGTTCGGTCTTGGCTTTGTTTGCTATATCATTTTCATAATTTTTCTCTGCCTTTCTTCTCACCCTAACATACTCATTCCTGGTTCTCTGGTATCTGTCTCTCTGCTTTCTGGTGTTCTGTTATTTCGGATGTTCCTCCACGCCCTTTTGTTCAGTCCCTTTGCTTCCATACAAGCCCTATTATACCATGGATTCTTCATTTGCTTCTCGTATTTTTCCCTTTGGGACCGGGTGAACCTATGTCACTTTTGGGTGACATAGTTCATCATATCTTGTACAGACTTATCTCTGAGGTCTGCGTCCCAAGGTATTTCCTTTAGGAAACTTCTCATCTCATAGTTCCCCTTTCGGTATGCCAGTCTTTTGTTTTCTAGTTCTTTTAAGGGGGAGATAATTCATAGTTCTACTAGGAACTCAAAGTTTAATACACTGTGGTCACTTATTCCCAAGGATGATTCCATCTTAACTTTCCTTATATCCCACTCATTTAGGTTAAATATCAGATCGAGCATGGCTGGTTCATCTTTTCCTCTCATTCTTGTTGGTTCCTTGATGTGCTGGCTTAGAAAGTGTCTTGTTGCCACGTCCAGCAGCTTAACTCTGCATGTTTCTAGTCCTCCATGCGGATGTCTGTTCTCCCAGTCTTTTTTCCCGAGGTTGAAGTAGGTGTGTGTGTACTCACCTAATTGTGCTTGCGGGGGTTGAGCTTTGGCTCTTTGGTCCCGCCTCTCAACTGTCAATCAACTGGTGTACAGATTCCTGAGCCTACTGGGCTCTATCATATCTACATTTGAAACTGTGTATGGAGTCAGCCTCCACCACATCACTTCCTAGTGCATTCCATTTATTAACTACTCTGACACTGAAAAAATTCTTTCTAACGTCTGTGTGTGTGTGTGTGTGTGTGTGTGTGTGTGTGTGTGTGTGTGTGTGTGTGTGTGTGTGTGTGTGTGTGTGTGTGTGTGTGTGTGTGTGTGTGTGTGTGTGTGTGTGTGTGTGTGTGTGTGTGTGTGTGCGTGTGTGTGTGTGTGTCTGTGTGTGTGTGTGTGTGTGTGTATTTCTGGTCAGTTGTAGGGGGTGTAGGGGGGAGTGAGAGCGGGGGGAAGTATTTTAGTAGAGTGAGATGGGGGAGCATGCGTGCGTGTGTGCGTGTGAGTGCGTGTGCGTGCGTGCATGCGTGTGTGTGCGGAGTGTGTGTATGGGAAGGTTAAGGGAAGAGATATTGGGAGAATGGGGGAGAGGCACAAAAGAGATCTATTTGTGAATGCTTAGGGGGAAGGAGGGATAGGAGGAGGAGGGTGAGAGATTGGAGGTATGGTCAGTTGTCCAACAGTTGTCAACTAAGTGTCAAAGGCCCATATCTAGATGGTTCCCATACAAGATGTAGGGGGGGGGGTGTTTAGGGAAAGATGGGGTGGGAAGAAGGGGGTGGTGGGGGGGTTATCCTGTGACTGGAGTGATGTTTCACATAAGTAAAAACGTTTCGTATTTTGATTTGCTCCATCCCTTTACTGTGTGTGTGTGTATGTTTGCTTGTGTGTGTGTGTGTACTCACCTAATTGTACTCACCTAATTGTGCTTGCGGGGGTTGAGCTCTGGCTCTTTGGTCCCGCCTCTCAACCGTCAATCAACTGGTGTACAGATTCCTGAGCCTATTGGGCTCTATCATATCTACATTTGAAACTGTGAATGGAGTCAGCCTCCACCACATCACTTCCTAATGCATTCCATTTGCTAACTACTCTGACACTGAAAAAGTTCTTTCTAACGTCTCTGTGGCTCATTTGGGTACTCAGCTTCCACCTGTGTCCCCTTGATCGCGTCCCACCAGTGTTGAAAAGTTCATCCTTGTTTACCCGGTCGATTCCCCTGAGGATTTTGTAGGTTGTGATCATGTCCCCCCTTACTCTTCTGTCTTCCAGTGTCGTGAGGTGCATTTCCCGCAGCCTTTCCTCATAACTCATGCCTCTTAGTTCTGGGACTAGTCTAGTAGCATACCTTTGGACTTTTTCCAGCTTCGTCTTGTGCTTGACAAGGTACGGGCTCCATGACGGGGCCGCATACTCCAGGATTGGTCTTACATATGTGGTGTACAAGATTCTGAATGATTCCTTACACAGGTTCCTGAACGCCGTTCTGATGTTAGCCAGCCTCGCATATGCCGCAGACGTTATTCTCTTTATGTGGGCTTCAGGAGACAGGTTTGGTGTGATATCAACTCCTAGATCTTTCTCTCTGTCTGTTTCATTAAGTACTTCATCTCCTATTCTGTATCCTGTGCCTGGCCTCCTGTTTCCACTGCCTAGTTTCATTACTTTGCATTTACTCGGGTTGAACTTCAACAGCCATTTGTTGGACCATTCACTCAGTCTATCCAGGTCATCTTGTAGCCTCCTACTATCATCCTCTGTTTCAATCCTCCTCATAATTTTTGCATCGTCGGCAAACATTGAGAGGAACGAATCTATACCCTCTGGGAGATCATTTACATATACCAGAAACAGTATAGGTCCAAGGACTGACCCCTGCGGGACTCCACTTGTGACGTCTCGCCAATCTGAGACCTCACCCCTCACACAGACTCGTTGTCTCCTGTTGCTTAGGTATTCCTCTATCCACCGGAGTACCTTCCCTCTCACTCCAGCCTGCATCTCCAACTTTCGCACTAGCCTCTTGTGTGGCACTGTATCAAAGGCTTTCTGACAATCCAAAAATATGCAGTCTGCCCACCCTTCTCTTTCTTGCCTTATTTTTGTTGCCTGGTCGTAGAATTCAAGTAACCCTGTGAGGCAGGACCTGCCATCCCTGAACCCATGTTGATGCTGTGTTACAAAGTTCCTTCGCTCCAGATGCTCCACTAGTTTTTTTCGCACAATCTTCTCCATCAGCTTGCATGGTATGCAGGTTAGGGACACTGGCCTGTAGTTCAGTGCCTCCTGTCTATCCCCTTTCTTGTATATCGGGACTACGTTAGCTGCTTTCCAAGTATCTGGCAGTTCCCCTGTTGCCAGTGATTTGTTATACACTATGGAGAGTGGTAGGCTCAGTTCTCTTGCTCCTTCCTTTAGAACCCAAGGGGAGATTCCATCTGGGCCTATAGCCTTCGTCACGTCCAACTCTAGTAAACACTTCCTTACTTCCCCACTGGTAATCTCAAACTCTTCCAGTGGTTCCTGGTTAGCTATTCCCTCACTTACCTCTGGAATTTCTCCTTGTTCTAAGGTGAAGACCTCCTGGAATTTCTTATTCAATTCCTCACACACTTCCTTGTCATTTGTAGTGAATCCTTCCGCCCCTATCCGTAATCTCATAACCTGTTCCTTTACTGTTGTTTTTCTCCTAATGTGGCTATGCAACAATTTAGGCTGAGTCTTTGCCTTGCTTGCGATGTCATTTTCGTATTGTCTTTCTGCCTCTCTTCTCATCCTGACATATTCATTCCTGGCATTCTGGTATCTTTCTCTGCTCTCCAGTGTCCTGTTATTCCTATAGTTTCTCCATGCCCTTTTACTTTGCTGCTTAGCTAGCCTACATCTTTGATTAAACCATGGGTTTCTCATCTTCATTTCTCTGTTTTCCTTTTGGACTGGGACAAACTTGTTTGCTGCGTCCTTGCACTTCTGCGTGATGTAATCCATCATATCTTGGGCCGTCTTTCCCCTGAGCTCTGTTTCCCATGCTATATCTGTTAGGAATTTTCTTATCCCCTCATAGTTTCCCTTTCGGTATGCTAACCTTTTGGTTTCGGTATCCCTCCTCGAGTTCAATAACCCTTCTTCAATCAAGTACTCAAACACCAGTACACTGTGGTCGCTCATTCCTACTGGGTCCTCAAAACCGATTTCTCCTATGTCGGAGTCGTTCAGAGTGAAGACTAGGTCGAGTCTCGCTGGTTCGTCATTGCCTCTCATCCTTGTGGGTTCTCCGACATGCTGCGTTAAAAAGTTGCTTGTCACCACCTCCAATAGTTTGGCTCTCCACGTATCCTCGCCTCCATGCGGTTCCTTGTTCTCCCAGTCAATCTTTCCGTGATTGAAGTCGCCCATGATGAGCAGGTGGGATCTATTTCTACAGGCAGCAGAGGCTGCCCTCTCAATTATAGTGTTAACTGCCTTGTTGTTGTTTTCATACTCTTGACTGGGTCTCCTGTCATTTGGTGGAGGGTTGTATATTACTGCTACTACTATTCTTGGTCCTCCCATTGTTATGGTGCCTGCTATGTAGTCTCTGAACTCCTCACAGCCCGGGATGGCCATCTCCTTAAAACTCCATTCCCTTCTCATGAGTAGGGCCACTCCGCCTCCTCCTCTACCTTCCCTCTCTTTCCTTATTACTGTATACTCCTGGGGAAACACGGCATTCGTTATGATTCCAGAGAGTTTTGTTTCAGTGAGTCCGATTACATCTGGGTTAACTTCTTGTGCTCTTTCCCTTAGTTCACTTGTCTTGCTTGTGATCCCATCTATGTTCGAGTACATCACCCTGAAACTGACTCTCTTCTGCTTCTTTTCTGGGGGGGACCTTTGGGATCTGTGGTGAGTGGGAGCTGGGGGGACCTGGCACGGGGGGATTGGTGGAGGAGGGAGGGCTTGGGGTGGTGGGGGAGAGGGGGAGGGTACAGGGGGTGGATAAGAGGGGGAGGGTACAGGGGGTGGATAAGAGGGGGAGGGTACAGGGGGTGGATAAGAGGGGGAGGGTACAGGGGGTGGGTAAGAGAGGGAGGGTTGGGGAAGCATGGGGGGAGGAGAGGCTGTGGGGGATAGGGGAGATGGGGGGGCTTGGGAGGAGAGAAAAGGGTGGAGGGCTTGGGGGGCGTGGGGGAAAAGGGAGGGCTGAGGTGGGTGAGGAAGAGGGGAGGGTTTAGGGGAGTGGGGGAGATGGGAAGACTTAGGTGGGGTGGGGGAGAGTGGGGGGCTTAGGGGGGAGGGGGAGAAGGGAGGGCATGGGGGTGGGAGAGACGGGAAGGCATGTGGGAGAAGGGAGGGCATGGGGGATGGGGGAGAAGGGAGGTCCTGGGGAGAGGGGTGAGGGGGAGAAGGGGGGTGAGTGGGGGGAGGGGGGTGGGTGGGGGGAGGGTGCCCTAGGTGGGTACTTAGTGGGGGGCTGACAGGGGATGGGGCAGGTTGGGTGTCTGTTGGGTAGAATTTGGGGGTGGTGCCCCAATCCCTGTGGCTGTTGCACTGTTTGAGGAGGGTTCTCCACTTCCCTCTGGGATTG
>NC_091153.1:14191811-14196811 GCF_040958095.1 Procambarus clarkii
TGATCACCTTGCATCACCTTGCATGGTATACAAGTTAAGGAAACCCGCCTGTTATTCAGTGCCTCTTGCCTGTCACCCTTTTTGCATATTGGGACCATGTTAGCTGTCTTCCAACTTTCTGGTAAGTCTCCTGATTCCAGTGCCCTGTTATACACCATAACAGGGCAGGTTAGAGAGTGGCACACTTAGTGCTTCTGCACCTTCCTTTAGTATCCATGGTGAGATTCTGTCAGGCCCAACAGCCTTTGTCACATCCAGTTCCAGCAGACACCTTTTGACCTCATCACTGGTGAGGTCAAATTCCTCCAAGGTTGCTTGGTTTGCCACCTCCTCATTTAGTGCAGGGGCTTCTCCTTGTTCTATTGTGAAGACCTCCTGGAATCTCTTGTTGAGTTCTTCACACACCTCCTTGTCATTCTCTGTGTATCTGTTCTTCGCTTTTCGCAGCTTCATCACTTGTTCCTTCACTGCTGTTTTCCTCCTGATGTAGCTATGGAGCAGCTTTGGTTGGGTCTTGGCTTTACTCGCGATGTCATTTTCAAACTGTCTCTCTGCTTCCCTCCTCACTCTGATGTACTCATTTCTGGCCCTCTGGTATCTCTCCCTGCTCTCTGGTGTTCTGTTATTTCTGTAGTTTCTCCATGTTCTTTTACTCAGTTGCTTCGCTACCTTACATTCCTTGTTGAACCATGGGTTTTTCTGTTGTTTTTCGTTTTTCTCCTTTTGGACGGGGATAAACCTGTCTGCAGCTTCCTGGCACTTCTGGGTGACAAAATCCATCATGACTAGCACATTCTTGTCTCTAAGTTCTGTTTCCCATGGTATTCCCCTGAGGAAGCTCCTCATCTCGTCATATTTTCCTCTTCGGTAATTCAGTCTTTTTCCCTCTACTCCCATCCTTGGATAGGTTATCCCTACCTCCACCAAGTACTCAAAGGTCAGTACACTGTGGTCACTCATTCCTATGGGGGCTTCAACTTTGACTTCCCTTATTTCTGACTCATTCAGGGTGAACATCAAGTCGAGTCTAGCTGGTTCATCATTGCCTCTCACTCTTGTGGGTTCCTTGACATGCTGGCTCAGAAAATTCCTTGTTGCCATTTTCAAGAGTTTAGCTCTTCACGTATCTGCACCACCATGTGGGTCCCCATTCTCCCAGTCTATCTTTCCATGGTTGAAATCGCCCATGATTAAGAGTCTGGAGCCATTCTTGTAGGCAACTGAAGCTGCTCTCTCTATTATATTAAAGGTTGCCATGTTGTTCCTATCAAACTCCTGTCTAGGTCCTCTGTCATTTAGGGGAGGGTTGTAAATGACTGCCACTATTATCTTAGGACCACCCATTGTTATAGTTTCTGTTATGTAATCTCTGAATCCGTCACAGCCCGGAATTTCCATCTCATCAAAACTCCAGTCCTTCCTTAATAGCAGGGCCACTCCTCCACCTCCTCTCCCTTCCCTCTCTTTCCTTACTATATAGTAGTCCTTTGGAAACACAGCATCTGTTATGACTCCTGACAATTTTGTTTCCGTTAGTCCTATTACATCAGGGTTTTCTTCTTGCACCCTTTCTGCCAGTTCACTTGCTTTGTTCACTTCACTTCTGCCAGTTCACTTGTGTGTGTGTGTGTGTGTGTGTGTGTGTGTGTGTGTGTGTGTGTGTGTGTGTGTGTGTGTACTCACCTAATTGTACTTACCTAATTGTGCTTGCGGGGGTTGAGCTTTGGCTCTTTGGTCCCGCCTCTCAACTGTCAATCAACTGGTGTACAGATTCCTGAGCCTACTGGGCTCTATCATACCTACATTTGAAACTGTGTATGGAGTCAGCCTCCACCACATCACTTCCTAGTGCATTCCATTTATTAACTACTCTGACACTGAAAAAATTCTTTCTAACGTCTCTGTGGCTCATCTGGGTACTAAGTTTCCACCTGTGTCCCCTTGTTCGTGTCCCACCCGTGCTGAAGAGTTTGTCTTTGTCCACCCTGTCAATTCCCCTGAGAATTTTGTAGGTGGTTATCATGTCTCCCCTTACTCTTCTGTTTTCCAGGGATGTGAGGTTCAGCTCCTTTAGCCTTTCCTCGTAGCTCAATCCTCTCAGTTCCGGAACGAGCCTGGTGGCATACCGCTGAATCTTCTCTAACTTTGTCTTGTGTTTAACTAGGTATGGATTCCAGGCTGGAGCTGCATACTCCAGGATTGGTCTTACATAAGTGGTATACAGGGTTCTGAAAGATTCCTTACACAAGTTTCTGAAGGCAGTTCTTATGTTGGCCAGGCTAGCATATGCCGCTGATGATATTCTTTTGATGTGGGCCTCTGGGGACAGGTTCGGTGTGATATCAACCCCCAGATCCTTCTATCTATTTGATTCTTGCAGGATTTCCCCTCCCAGATGATACCTTGTGTTCAGCCTCCTGCTCCCTTCGCCTAATTTCATCACCTTACACTTTCCAGAGTTGAACTTCAGCAGCCATTTTCTAGACCATTCCTCCAGTTTATCCAGGTCATCCTGTAGTCTCTGTCTATCTTCATCCGTCTTGATTCTTCTCATAATTTTTGCATCATCAGCAAACATCGAGAGGAATGAGTCTATACCCTCTGGAAGATCGTTCACATATATTAGAAACAGGATGGGTCCAAGTACTGAGCCCTGTGGGACTCCGCTGGTGACATCTCGCCACTCTGATGTCTTCCCCCTCACCGTTACTCGCTGTTTCCTGTTGCTTAAGTACTCCCTTATCCACTGGAGCACCTTCCCTTTTACTCCTGCCTGTTGCTCCAACTTTTTTAACAGCCTTTTATGGGGTACTGTGTCGAAGGCTTTTTGGCAATCCAGGAAAATGCAGTCGGCCCACCCTTCTCTTTCCTGCCTAATTTTCGTTGCCTGGTCATAAAATTCTATTAAACCTGTGAGGCACGATTTACTATCTCTGAACCCATGTTGGTGGTGCGTTACAAAGTTATTTCCCTCCAGATGCTCTACGAGCCTTTTCCTCACGATCTTCTCCAGCACCTTGCATGGTATACAAGTTAGGGAAACTGGCCTGTAATTCAGTGCCTCTTGCCTGTCACCCTTTTTGTATATTGGGACCACGTTAGCTGTCTTCCAACTTTCTGGTAAGTCTCCTGTTTCCAGTGACCTGTTATACACCATAGAGAGTGGCACACTTAGTGCTTCTGCACCTTCCTTTAGTATCCATGGTGAGATTCTATCAGGCCCAACAGCCTTTGTCACATCTAGCTCCAGCAGGCACCTTTTGACCTCATCACTGGTGAGGTCAAATTCCTCCAAGGTTTCCAAGGTTGCCGCCTCCTCATTTAGTGCAGGGGCTTCTCCTTGTTCTATTGTGAAGACCTCCTGGAATCTCTTGTTGAGTTCTTCACACACCTCCTTGTCATTCACTGTGTATCTGTTCTCCCCTTTCCGCAGCTTCATCACTTGTTCCTTCACTGCTGTTTTCCTCCTGATATGGCTGTGGAGCAGCTTTGGTTGGGTCTTGGCTTTACTCGCGATGTCATTTTCAAACTGTCTCTCTGCTTCCCTCCTCACTCTGATGTACTCATTTCTGGCCCTCTGGTACCTCTCCCTGCTCTCTGGTGTTCTGTTATTTCTGTAGTTTCTCCATGTTCTTTTACTCAGTTGTTTCGCTACCTTACATTCCTGGTTGAACCATGGGTTTTTCTGTTGTTTTTCGTTTTTCTCCTTTTGGACGGGGATAAACCTGTCTGCAGCTTCCTGGCACTTTTGGGTGACAATATCCATCATGACCTGCACATTCTTGTCTCTAAGTTCTGTTTCCCATGGTATTCCCATTAGGAAGTTCCTCATCTCGTCATATTTTCCTCTTCGGTAATTCAGTCTTTTCCCCTCCACTCCCATCCTTGGATAGGTTATCCCTACCTCCACCAAGTACTCAAAGGTCAGTACACTGTGGTCACTCATTCCTATGGGGGCTTCAACTTTGACTTCCCTTATTTCTGACTCATTCAGGGTGAATATTAAGTCGAGTCTAGCTGGTTCATCATTGCCTCTCACTCTTCTGGGTTCCTTGACATGCTGGCTCAGAAAATTCCTTGTTGCCACTTCCAAGAGTTTAGCTCGCCACGTATCTGCACCACCATGTGGGTCCCCATTCTCCCAGTCTATCTTTCCATGGTTGAAATCACCCATGATTAAGAGCCTTGAGCCATTCCTGCAGGCAACTGAAGCTGCTCTCTCTATTATATTAATGGTTGCCATGTTGTTCCTATCAAACTCCTGTCTAGGTCTTCTGTCATTTAGGGGAGGGTTGTAAATGACTGTCACCATTATCTTAGGTCCACCCATTGTTATAGTTCCTGTTATGTAATCTCTGAATCCGTCACAGCCCGGAATTTCCATCTCATCAAAACTCCAGTCCTTCCTTATCAGCAGGGCCACTCCTCCACCTCCTCTCCCTTCCCTCTCTTTCCTTACTATATAGTAGTCCTTTGGAAACACAGCATCTGTTATGACTCCTGACAATTTTGTTTCTGTTAGTCCTATTACATCAGGGTTTTCTTCTTGCACCCTTTCTGCCAGTTCACTTGCTTTATTGGTAATCCCATCAATGTTTGAGTACATTACCTTGAAGCTCACTTTCTTATATCCAATTTCACCCACACTCCCTACAAGTGTAGGAGGTTGTTCTATGGTCCTTGCTACTTGGGTAGGCTCCTCCTCCTGTGAGGTAGTTGCCAGGGGTTCAGGGGGAGGTGGGGTGGGGGGTGGAGGGCTTAGGTCTTCCTCAGGCCTGCTTGGGTCAGGAAGAAGTCCTGGGGGTGAGGGAGCAGGGATTGCTTGGGGAGAGGGCACGCCCTCCTGCGGTGTAGTTGACAGGGGTTTGGAGGGAGGTGGAGTGGGGGATAGAGGGCTTTGGTCTTGCTCAGGCCTGCTTGGGGCAGGGAGAAGACCAGGGGTTGGGAAGGCAGGGGCTACTTGGGGTAAGGGGAGGGGGAGGATTTGGGTTTCATGATGG